>NW_026888011.1:0-9296 GCF_032173495.1 Musca vetustissima | reverse complement strand
ACAGGCCAAACGGTCACCTTGACCGTTTATTCATATTGCTAAAAATATATTTAGAAAAACTCAACACATTCTTTGTGGTTTTAGAGTTAATAAGATATGTGTGCATTTAGTATTGATGTGCATTTCAGTAGTTTCCAATCCGTTGTTCTTTCAACATTGCCATCCGCCGAAGCAAA
This sequence comes from Musca vetustissima, assembly GCF_032173495.1. Classification (NCBI taxonomy): domain Eukaryota; kingdom Metazoa; phylum Arthropoda; class Insecta; order Diptera; family Muscidae; genus Musca; species Musca vetustissima. The sequence continues at coordinate 9,120 of NW_026888011.1, read as the reverse complement.
ACAATAAGTAATGTTTCAAACTATTAAAATATTGATGATTGCTGCCCTCATTGCTGTAGTTGCGTTAGCAATCGGCAACATAAATCCACGTGTGGTCTGTGTGAGATCGCCATGCCCTAGCGATCTCTTTTCAAACCTGAAATATTAATGTTCATCAAAACTAAATATAATTCGTTGTGAAAAATAAAACTTGTGTTTACTATGAAAGTCTTTAAATGGGGGAAAATATTTTCTTTAAAAACAAAACACCTATTAGTCATTGAAAATTTTTCTTTAAAAAATAAACACCTAATATTCCTTCAAAAATATTGTTTAAAAAATAAACACCTAGTATTCCTTGAGAAAATATTCATTAACAAACCCACGCCTTGTTTGGGCCTTGAGAAAATATTCCTTAAAACCCCACACCTTGTTTGGTCTTTGAGAAAGTATTCCTTAAAACCCCACGCCTTGTTTGATCCTTGAAAAATCTACGCCTCTCTTGGGCCTTGAGAAAATATTCTTTAACAAATCCACGCCTTGTTTGGGCCTTGAGAAAATATTCCTTAAAACCCCACACCTTGTTTGGTCTTTGAGAAAGTATTCCTTAAAACCCCACGCCTTGTTTGATCCTTGAGAAAATATTCTTTAAAAAATCCACGCCTAATGATCCTTGAGAAAATATTCTTTAAAAAATCCACGCCTAATGATCCTTGAGAAAATATTCTTTAAAAAATCCACGCCTAATGATCCTTGAGAAAATATTCTTTAAAAAATCCACGCCTAATGATCCTTGAGAAAATATTCTTTAAAAAATCCACGCCTAATGATCCTTGAGAAAATATTCTTTAAAAAATCCACGCCTAATGATCCTTGAGAAAATATTCTTTAAAAAATCCACGCCTAATGATCCTTGAGAAAATATTCTTTAAAAAATCCACGCCTAATGATCCTTGAGAAAATATTCTTTAAAAAATCCACGCCTAATGATCCCGGGGAAACCAGTAAGAAAAGTAGTAAAGTCGGATTGGGCCGACTATATGATACCCTTCACCACTTTGGGTATATTCTACATACGTATCCGAAAAGAAGTCGCCTTTTTGAAGGAATTTTGACATGATATTGAACTATCTTAAATATGTGATTTTATGTCTTTGTGGAACCTATGCTAAATTTCATTTCATTTCATTTGGGCAGGTTAAGAGTCGTTTGCACACAGTGTAAATCGATTTACAGCAAACTTGAAACACGTTTGGGCAGCTTTAGAGTCGTTTGCACACAGTGTAAATCGATTTAAAGCAAACTTGAAACGCGTTATTCGGTATGCTGCACTGTTTAAAATTTAATCTCAATCAGACACCCAGCCGAAATTATATATGGAAGCAACTATATATCTATATCTGAACCGATTTCAAGCAAACCGCCAGAGATTAATTTTTATTAATTTCAGTACGTTGTGTAAAACGGCCTAGTTATGGATCTTTGGTGCACAATTTACTTAAAACCGGACGAAAATAAATATAGGAGGTGTACACATCATTCTAGACTTAATTCAATACGCTATGCCAAAATTCGAATGATTTTCAGGAACTTTGGTCCACCATTTACATAAAATCGGACGAAACTATATATGGAAGCTATATATAAATCTGAACCGATTTTCACGAAACTTAGCGCACATCATTCTAGATCTAATTCAGTAGGCTATACCAAATTTCGTGCAAATCGAAAGACATATAGGGACTTTGGTGCATCATTTACCTAAAATCGGAAGAAACTATATATGGGAGCTATATCTAAATCTGAACCGATGGGAGCTATATTTAAATCTGAAACGATTTTCCCAATTTCAATAGGGTTCGTCCTTAGGTCAAATAAGTGACGTATACGAAATTTCATCCAATTCGGATAATAAATGCGACCTGTACTTTGTTTACAATTTAACATGGACAGACGGGCGGACGGACATGCATAAATCGACTTAGAAAGTGATTCTATGCATATTCTCAAAAGGAGCCATAGGCCTATCACGATTCCTTCTGCCTGTTACAAACATATGCACAAAGACATAATACCCTGTACCACAGTGTGGGGAAGGGTATAAAAAAACACTTTTATTGACATTTAATTCTATATATTTGATTGAGTTTTCCACATATATTGTTTTGTTGTGTATTTTTCACTTTTATCCCCATGGAAATCCAAAGTGCGGACAATCTGGATCAGTACAACGTTTTGCAGCCTCGGCCGTCATGGTAGATATTGTCATCACGACAATGCCAACAATAAGTATCAATTGAAGATCCTTCATATTCGAATGTTTACAGATTACTGAAACAATATTTTAAATTTGAACAAAATTTATACTTGACGGGGAAAAAAATGTTGGCATGGAAAATAATAATTAGTAAAAAAATGAAACCTGAACCACACATCTATTCTAGTCGAGCATTAAATACATTTCAATATTTTAAATAATATATCTTATTTCAAATTCCACGCTTATAGGTCGGTTAGTCCTTGAACTATTTATTTAATCCATGTCTAAAGTACAATTTGTATTTTAACCGCACTCGTGTTTCAATAATTTCATTTATTTCAAAACATTATTTTTAATGCCACACTTAATACTGGTTTTTACTAAATTAGAGTTCTTGAACTGTATTTGCTATAAAAAATTAACCCTGTGGTTTTTATTCATCACAAAATTGTCCTTGTGATTTCGTATAAATGCAGCAATAAATCCAATTATTCTTCAGTCAGCAAGCGAAGTCATCACATTTCCGTACCTAAGATCCAAAAGTGTCAAAATGAATTTCTTGAAGTTACTATTCGTTGTGGCAATAATTATTGGAATTGCGTCTGCCGGTAATGGAAGATCCAGATCGAAATCGCCAACAACTACACGGCGACCAACTACCACCACTACATTCCGAATTGTACCAAAGCGAGGAGAAGATAGTCCATTCTATAAGCCATTCAAGCCACTGGGAAGAATTTGAAGGAGGAGAAAGAAACGCATAATTATATATAATCATATCTATGTATATAATACAAATAAAATCTAAAACATATATTTTATGGATTTTTTTAATAAAATATTTTCATGGACCATTATGGATATTTTTTAATGGCTGTAGTAGGCGGGCATTTACTAATGAATATATAGGCGTGGATTTATAAAGAATGAAAAATAAATAAAAAATTCAAGGACAATTGCAGGCGTGCATTTCTTATAAGTTCTATAACCATTGGGGGTACCATATAACGGTAACTATTATTAAAAAAAAATAGAAACTTCAATTTTTCTATTCCATTACATTTAAATTTGCTTGTATTTATTTTTATTTTTTGTTTTACAATATCTTCAAATTTATTCCATTAACTTCGATTTATGATACACTTGTGTACCCGGGCATGTTATACCCTTACAAATGCTGGGCCGCACGTACATTGCGTTTGCAACTACCGCCCAAAGAATAAAAAGAACATTCAAAACAAACAATTTCATTTTGAAATTTTGTAGAATACGATCCGAATATTTATAGACGAGCGATGTTTAAGCTAGTTACCTTGTCAGCAATTGATGTTTTATTAAGGGTCTGCAGGAATTTATAGCAAAGCGCGAACTTTGATTTTTGCCTCAATTGAAACCACAGGAAAATACTTATATAGTAAATCTAAACCGCAGTAACTAGAAATCAATAATAACCTTGAAAAGGTCAAATATGGCTATAATGTTTCAAAGTATGTTAGAGGATTATAAGAGACATGGTTTTTGAAGAACACATTTTCAGGGTTATAAGAGGCGTGGATTTTTTAAAGAATATTTTTGCATGGACCAAAGAAGGATCAATACAAGGCGTGGATTTTTTAAAGAATATTTTTGCATGGACCAAAGAAGGATCAATACAAGTCGTGGATTTATTAAAGAATATTTATACCCTTCACCACAGTGTGATACAGGGTATTATGTCTTTGTGCATATGTTTGTAACAGGCAAAAATAATCGAGATAGACCCATGGTTCCTTTTGAGAATATGCATAGAATCACTTTCTGAGTCGATTTACGCATGTCCGTCTGTCCGTCCGTCCATGTATTTTTGTGAACAAAGTACAGGTCGCATTTATGATCCGATTTGGATGAAATTTGGCACAGGTCATTTAATTGGCCCAAGGACGAACCCTATTGAAAATGGGAAAAATCGGTATAGATATAGATATAGCTCCCATATATATTTTCGTCCGATTTAAGGTACATGGTGTTCCAAAGTCCCTATATATCTTTCGATTTGCACGAAATTTGGCATAGAGTACGGAATTAGGTCCAGAATGATGTGTGCCAAGTTTCGAGAAACTCGGTTCAGATTTATATATAGCTCCCATACATATTTTCGTCCGATTTAAGGTAAATGGTGGACCAAAGTCCCTGAATATCTTTCGATTTGCGCGAAACTTGGCATAACGTACTGAATTGAGCCTAGAGTGAAGTCTACTAAATTTCGCGGAAATTGGTCCAGATGTAGATATAGCTCCCATATATATTTTCGTCCGATTTTATGTAAATGGTGCACCAAAGTCCCTATATTTCTTTCGATTTGCACGAAATTTGGCATAACGTACTGAATCGAGCTTAGAGTGATGTCTGCCAAGTTTCGTGTAAATCGGTCCAGTTTTAGATATAGCTCCCATATATAGTTTCGTCCGATTTTATGTAAAAGGTGCACCAAAGTCCCTATTTATCTTTCGATTTGCACAAAATTTTGCATAACGTACTAAATTAAGCCTTGAATGATATGTGCCAAGTTTCGTGAAAATTGGTCCAGATGTAGATATAGCTCCCATATATATTTTCGTCCGATTTTATGTAAATGGTGCACCAAAGTCCCTATATATCTTTCGATTTGCACGAAATTTGACATACCGTACTGAATCGAGCTTAGAGTGATGTCTGCCAAGTTTCGTGGAAATCGGTCCAGATTTATATTTAGCTCCAATATATAGTTTCGTCCGATTTAAGGTAAATGGTACACCAAAGTCCCTATATATCTTTCGATTTGCACCAAATTTGGCATAACGCACTGAATTGAGCTTAGAGTAATATCAGCCAAGTTTCGTGTAAATCGGTCCAGTTTTAGGTATAGCTCCCATATATAGTTTCGTCCGATTTTATGTAAATGGTGCACCAAAGTCCCTATTTATCTTTCGATTTGCACGAAACTTGGCATAAGGTACTGAATTGAGCCTAGAGTGATGTCTACTAAATTTCTTGAAAATCGGCCAAGATGTAGATATAGCTCCCATATGTATTTTCGTCCGATTTTATGTAAATGGTGCACCAAAGTCCCTATATATCTTTCGATTTGCACGAAATTTGACAAATGTACTGAATTGAGCTTAGAGTGATGTCTGTCAAGTTTCGTGAAAATCGGTCCAGATTTAGATTTAGCTCCAATATATAGTTTCGTCCGATTTAAGGTAAATGGTGCACCAAAGTCCCTATATATCTTTCGATTTGCACGAAATTTGGCCTAGAGTACTGAATTAGGTCCAGAATGATATGTGCCAGGTTTCGAGAAAATCGGGTCAGATTTATATAAAGCTCCCATATATATTTTCGTCCGATCTATGGTAAATGGGGTTCCAAAGTGCCTATATATCTTTCGGTTTGCACGAAATTTTGCACAGCGTAATGAATTAGGTCTAAAATGATGTGTGTAATGTTTCATGAAAATCGGTTCAGATTTAGATATAGCTTCTATATCTGACCAAAAAGAAAGAGAAATTAATAAAAACATTTACATGAATGATCTTCGCCCTAAAAAGGCATAAAAACAAAACTCGAAAAAAATTATTATCGGTTGCCCATAGAGGATACTGGTCCTTTAAAAATGCGACGTCTTTTAGGATTCATCTGTTGGATATACCCAAAGTGGTGAAGGGTATCATATACTCGGGTCCGTCCGACTTTACTACTTTCCTTTCTGCTTAAAGAATATTTTACTGAAGGGTCCAAAAAAGGCTTGGGCTTTTTAAATTAAATTTTCTGAAGAGCCAAAAAAGTCGTGGACTTTTCAAAGAATATTTTCTGAAGGACCAAAAAAGGCGTGCATTTTTTAAAATCTATTTTCTGAAGGTCTGAAGAAAGCGTGAACTTTTTAAAGAATATTTTCTGAAATACCAAACAAGGTGTGAGTTTTTGTGAAAGATTATTTTCTTAACGATAGTCCAGGAAGGCGTGAACTTTATAAAGAATATTTTTTCCAAGTTTTTGAAGGAAATTAAAAACTATTTAGTTTTTTATTAAAGCATTTCATTTATTGAAATTTTTGTTTTAATATTTAATACAATTTACGTCCTTATCATCCCAATCGCTTGTATGGCTTATAGAATGGGCTATCTTCTATACGTTTTGGTACAATACGCATGGTTGTTGTGGTGGTTGGTCGTCGTGTAGTCGTTGGTGACTTTGATCTGGATCTTGATCTACCCGCCGATGCCATTCCAATAATCATTGCCAGAACAAGCAGTAACTTCAAGAAATTCAGGTTCATGTTGCTTAGGTTGCTTCCTGTGTATTCCTTCCTATTTAATGCTGGAGATAAATGTCAATTGTTGACTGGAGAAATATTGTATTGAATGCTGCATTTATACCGAAATCCATTTCGAATTATATTGAAGAAATATAACCACATTAGTTATTGAAACGCGAATCAAAGTCCTTAAGTTCAAGGAACTGAAACACTTGAAATGCGCATTTGTGGTTAATGAGACCGTTTACAAAAATAAAATTACAGATAACAATTTATTAATATTAATTCGCATAATTGTGACTGAAAGCATTATATATAATGATTTTTCTTGGAAAAATTGGATTTAGATTGTGGCTAAAGGCATTTTCTTAAATGTTTTTTTTTTTTTCGTGGAAAATGTGCATTTAGATTGAGAATCCATTTGAATACCAAACTAAGATTCACTAATAAGCTCATAACCAAAGTCGGACGGTGCAGACTATATGATACCATATAATATGATGTGCCAAATTTCATCTCAAACGGACAGACATTGAGATTTGGGTGCACCGTTTACATAAAGTCGAATGAGAGCTATATCTACACCTGATCCGATATCAATGAATTCTATGTCTAATTCGGTACGATGTGCAAAATATCGACTCAATCGATCGTACATTGGGTCTTTGGTGCACCATGTACACAAAAAATCCGACATACATGCACATATACAAAATTACCTCTCATCTTTAAGATTGTTGGGATCGAATTGGTTCTAATTTGAAATTTTGGATTCTCAGTATTGAAGTATGTTTCCGGTAGCTATATATAATTGGGAGCTTGAAACTTTTTGGAAATTGATTCTAATTTGATAGCATGGATTCACATGGAGAGACAATCTTCTAATCTTCTATTATAGCTTTGTGCAGCCCCAAGAGTTTGTAACGCCGCGAAATATTGGTCCTAGACCCACCTTTAAGTATACCGATCGTCATATCTCGACTAGCTGAGTCAATCTAGACTTGTGTGTCGTCCGTCCAAATTATTATAATTTGTAAAAACGATACATTCCACAGTTATAAACCAATCTTCACGAAATTTTGCATGTAGGGTGGGTTCTGGTCAATGAAGACCCATATTGTTTTTCTTAAAAATCGGTTAATATTTAGGGGATGAAAGGGACCAAATATTTATTTTTTTCGGTTTTCGGTTTTATGATCCGAAGATCGTGAAATTTTACAGGGAGAAGGGGATCGGGCCAAAGAATAAGCATGTCTGTTTTGATAAAGATCGGTCAATATTTAGCGGGTCAATTGGACCCTAACTTTTGTGTGAAAAATTACAAATTTTTTATTCTGGGCGTATATACTTGCTCCTGAAGGACATATACTCGAGATGTTGATAATATATTCAAGAGGAGTTGTTGACCTTCAAATTGATACCAATTTTATGGCTGTATGTACTCCGATGTGGGAGTTATACGTAATTAGGTAAAGGTGACTATGTGCATAGATGACTATTACTCCATTAGAGGACGGAAATATCGCGCTGATCGCTTTGAAATTGTACATGATTATGGTCAAGGACGACGCCTATAGTTTTCGGTGAATTTCAGATTTCATTCTGGCGGTGCTATGAACCGAAAAATTTAATTTTGTCAGATTTCTCAAGAAGCAATTATTATATGCGGAACATCACATATTTTACAAGGTGAAGGGGATCTGACCAAATACTTAGAGCGACTGTTTAGATGATGGTCGCTCAATATTTCGAGGGTCAAATCAACCAAAACCTAAAGTGACCAATTTTTATACCCTCCACCATAGTATAGAGGTTATATTAATTTTGCCATTCCGTTTGCAACTCATCGAAATATTCATTTCTGACCCCATAAACTATATAAATTCTTGATCAGGGTAAAATTCTAAGACGTTCTAGCCATGTCCGTCCGTCCGTTTGACTGTTGTAATCACTCTAGCGTCTAAACGAATTGAGATAGATCGCCAAAATTTTGCATAGAGTCGTCTTTTGTCTGCAGGCAGGAAAGAAGATGGGCTTTATAGGTCCACGTTTAGGCATATCTCCCATATAAGGGTAGCCCCCAATTTTCGGTATTTCGAGGTTCTTGAGCGCGTTTTTTTCCTGTATTCGCTGAAATGTGGTGCATTGAGTTCTTATTGGGTAGCAAATCTCTCCACTAAAAATTATAAATATGGGTCCACTTTTTCGGGTAGCCCCCATATAAGGGTACCCCCAACTTTCGATATTTTGAGGTTCTTGAGGTTCAACCGAATTCGGTGAAATTTGGTATTTTGTAGTCGTATATGATAACAAATCTCGCCACCAACATTTTCCAATATTTCGATGAGCCACATTTTCACCGTGTTAAAATGTATACACACTCATTGGCCATAGGGCTGAGGGTAATTATTCATTAAAAATTCCTGAAATTTGTATTAAGGTTTACATAATCCGGGTTTAGAAATGTCGGTATAGGTCCACTTTTTGGTATGTTCCTTATATTTCCATTTCTAGTACCTGTCAGTATATCTATGGTGGAGGGTATCCAAAGTTCGGCCCGGCCGAACTTAACGCTTTTTCACTTGTTAATATTCCTATTTTTATACCC
>NW_026888010.1:0-9291 GCF_032173495.1 Musca vetustissima | reverse complement strand
AATCACATCAGCTTTGAAATCCGGAGGAGAATAGTTTTGGCCAACAGATGCTACTATGGTCTGAGTAAACAAGTGATTATCCGTGTGGTTGTATGGATCTGAAGCATGGGTACTTGCGCAAGATGAGGCAGCTCTTGGAGTGTTTGAGGAAAAAATTCTCCGGAAGATCTATGGGCCGATCTGCGTCGACGGTGAATATCACCGTCGAATGAACCAGTAGTTGTAACATCTATTCTCGCACATCGACATACTCAGACGTTTCGAGCTACCGCGACTACGGTGTCTAGGTCATGTTGTGAGAATCGATGAGGATGCCCCAGCTCAAAAGGCATGTAAAATCGAGCCAACAATGGTTCATGCGGAGGGGGAAGACCACGTATTCGATAGAAAGATCAAGTCGAATATCGAAACGTGGGTTTTCAAATTGAAAAAAAAAAACTGAGCACACAACCGACGCGCCTGGAAATCTATTTTAAGATCGACTTGTGGAACAAATGTTCTGTCTCGAGGCAGTTATGTGTGTAATGTTTATGTATTAGCTGAATGCTGTTTTTATAGAGAAGTGAAGGTACATAGTCTTTAAAGATGAGCTAAAGGCAGGGGGTCTATATAGACAGGGAGTTTTTATAGACGAGCTGGAGTTTTTAGTCGGGCGATTTTTAGAGATTATTTAAAGGCGGGGAGCCTTTATAGATAAGTTGAAGGGAGTCTTTGAAGACAATCTGATGACAGGTAGCCTTTATTTGCGAACTAAAGGCACGGAATATTTATAGAGGAGCTGACGGAAGGGAGTCACTATAGACGAACTGAAGTAAGGTTTATAGACACCCTGATTGCAGGATGTTAAGCGGTTCGTTAGTAATAGTGTATCATAGTATTTTTGACAAACCTTGCGCGGAGGTTATGGTCGAACTGAAGCTCAAGGAGTCTGTACAGCATATTTGATAGTAGTCCGTCTAGACGTGATCCACTGATCTGTAATCTATTCATATTTAGCATTTTGGTCTATAGTTTAATGTCTGTGATCAAACATTATTCGTTCGTGTACTACCAACTCAGGCTATTCAGTAACAAGTTGGCCGACAACCGGTCCAACTTTTTTCTTCCAAATTTTAATACATTTTATTTTGAGGCTACACAAATTTCAATGTTCGCAAAAATTCATCATTAGTAGCGGTTGGGCATTCGAACAGCTAGAACGTGTTATTTTGTTGCGTTAGCGAACAATCAACAATATTTAAAATATTATATTTCAAATTTTTGAAAAAAAAAATTGACCACACCATAACGGACGACTGACTGCCAGTCATACAATTTCAAGATTTTTTGGCTTTTCAAAATAATAGATGCTCGACAAATCCTCAACATGTAGACGAATATACATAAATATAATACATTTTTTTGGTTGTGAATCTAAATCATACGATACGTACATACAAACATATGTTTGTTATGTAGTTTTCGTGTTTTATTTCGGTTCGTTATTTATTTGTGTTTTTCATCTATTTTTTTGTGAAAAATTATTTAACATTTTATATTTCTTCACCAAGAACAAAAATATGTTTCACAATTTCACAGGCATCCGTTGGTTGGCTGGCATTGTGTCACAATTTTTTTTTTTTCAAGACAAATATCTATACGAATTTTTGATTTGATTTCACATTCAGAAAAGCCAAATTGAATTGAATGAAAAGAAATCCAATAAAAATGTTACAAAATTTCTTTATTTAATATTCAAATTATGAGAAATGAAAATATGAAGAAGAATCCCTTTTGACAATAGTATTGACAGGCTCAATTTTGTTTGGGTGGCAAATCCTTAGCGTGGCGCTTGCCACTAGTCAAAATGCCTAAAATGCCAACGCCATCCATTCTTTGTCGGGACATTTTTAGTTTACACAGTCACTGTCACCGGTTTTGTAACAAGTCGACGATGGGCAACTAACCCCTCTCACCCCAAAAAGGCATTTCAATTTGATGTCGACTTGATATGTAGAGGTATGGTGATTTTGTGGGCCAAATTTTTTTTAATTGCTTGAAATTGTTTATGAAATATTTTTATTTCAAAAACAAAATAATGCTAAATAATTATAAATATTTTAAATATAAATTAAAAGAACAACAAAAATTTTATGAATAATTAAAAAATATTCTAATTATGAAATTTTTTGGGATGAGTCATTTACACGAAGTGAAGGGAGTTTTTTAATGGACGTGCTAAAGGGAAGGTTTCTTATAGAGTAGATGAAAGGAGCAAGGAGACGAGTCGAAGGAGTTCTAAAGTGGAGCTGAAGGGAAGGTGAATCTGAATATGATCTAAAGGGAGTCTTTATAGACGAGCTGAAGGGAGTCTTTATAGACGAGCTGAAGCAGAGAGTCTTTATAGATGAGCTGAATGCCAGGGAGTCTTTATAGACGAGCTGAAGCAGGGAGTCTTTATAGACGAACTGAAGCAGGGAGTCTTTATAGACGAGCTGAAGCAGGGAGTCTTTATAGACGAGCTGAAGCAGGGAGTCTTTATAAGAGGGAGTCTTTTTAGGCGATCAAAAGGTAGTTTTTATAGACGAGCTGAAGGTTGTCTTTATGTACGAGCTGAAGGCAATCTTTATAGGCGAGCTGATACAGGAGGTCTTTATATATATGAGTCTCCGCCCCATTTTAGGTATTTCGATCTTAGAAACAAATTTTCAAAATGGTTATACCCTACACAACTATGTTGTCAGGGTATTATAGCTTTGTGCAGCCCCAAAAGTTTGTAACGCCGCGAAATATTGGTCCTAGACCCACCTTTAAGTATACCGATCGTCATATCTCGACTAGCTGAGTCGATCTAGACATGTGTGTCCGTCCGTCCGTCTGTCCATTATAATTTGTAAACACGCTACAGGCCACAGTTATGGACCAATCTTCACGAAATTTTGCATGTAGGATGGGTTCTGGCCAATGAAGACCCCTATTGTTTTTGGGAAAGATCAATTAATATTTAGGGGATGAAATGGACCAAATAATAAATTTTTGTCGGTTTTTCTGGTCGCTCCAGAGGCCGCAATAATGGCCCAAACATCGTGAAATTTTCCATGGAGAAGGGGATCAGGCCAAAGAATAAGCATGCCTGTTTTCATAAAGATCGGTCAATATTTAGCGGGTCAAATGGACCCTGACTTTTGTGTGAAAAATGACAAAATTTGTATTCTATAGCGTATATATTTACCCCTGAAGGACATAGACCCGAGAAGTTTATATTATATCCAAGAGGAGTGGTTGGCCTTTAAATTAATACCAATTATATTTTTGTATGTGCTCGGATGTGGGAGTTACACCTAAATATTTACAGGTATCTCCGTAATTCGTATATTGTTTAGTAACCCATTATCACTCTAGAGAGCGGGACTATAGCGCTGATTGCTTTGAAATGTTCCATGAGGTTCCAGTTATGGTCAAGGACAACGCCTATAATTTTCGGTGATGATCAGATAATAATTTTGGAATGAAGTGGATCGAAAACTTAATTTTTTGTGTTATTATCGAGTCGATCTATAGACCACAAATGAAGTCCGAACATCACAACACAACCTACGGTGAAGGAAATCTGGACAATAGCTGTACTGAATACTCGTAATATTCGGAAAATATGTCAGTGTGAGGAAGAGGTGCTGTTTACCACTAATCGGGCAAGAGGGTGCAAATATCACGAAATATTGGCCAGGCTCGGAATACACATCCGCAGAAAATTTGAGTTCCATGGTAGTTGTGTAGGGTATCGTATGGTCGGCTCCGTCCGACTATACTGCTCCGCTCACTGGTTTTAATTTAGCATTCTGGTTTCCGGGAGGCCGACAAATTACAATGGATTTCGATCGACTTTAGGGTTTTTAATGTTCACCTAATGGTGGTAGGTATCAAATAATCGACCCCTTGTTCGTTGCAACGCTCAGAGAACAACAAATGACAAATATTTTAATAGGACACGACACTCACTTATACACACATACATATGCATACGGATTTTTATACCCTTCACCACACTGTGGTGCAGGGTATTATGTATTTGTGCATATGTTTGTAACAGGCCAAAGGAAACGAGATAGACCCATAGTTCTTTTTGAGAATATGCATAGAATCACTTTCTGAGTCGGTTTATGCATGTCCGTACGTCCGTCTGTCTGTCCAAGTTAAATTGTAAACAAAGTACAGGTCGCATTTATGATCCGAATTGGATGAAATTTGGCATAGGTCACTTATTTGGCCCAAGGACGAACCCTATTGAAATTGGGAAAAATCGGTTCAGATTTAGATATAGCTCCCATATATATTTAACCGATTTAATGTAAACGGTCCCTATATATCTTTCGATTTGCACGAAATTTGGTACAGCCTAATCATTTAGGTCTAGAATGATGTCTGCCAAATTTCGTGAAAATCGGTCCAAATTTAGATATAGCTCCCATATATAGTTTCGTCCGATTTCATGTAAATGGTGCCCCAAAGTCCCTATATATCTTTTGATTTGCACAAAATTTGGCATAACGTACTGAATTAAGCCTAGAGTGATGTCTGCCAAGTTTCGAGAAAATCAGTTCAGATTTAGATATAGCTCCCATATATAGTTTCGTCCGATTTCATGTAAATGGTGCCCCAAAGTCCCTATATATCTTTTGATTTGCACGAAATTTGGCACAGCGTATTGAATTAGGTCTAGAATGATGTGTGTTAAGTTTCCTGAAAATCGGTTCAGATTTAGATATAGCTCTCATATATATTTTCGTCCGATTTAATGTAAATGGTGCACCAAAGTCCCTATATATCTCTCGATATGCACGAAATTTGGAACAGCGTAATGAATTAGGTCTAGAATGATGTGTGTTAAGTTTCCTGAAAATCGGATCAGATTTAGATGTAGCTCCCATATATATTTTCGTCCGATTTAAGGTAAATGGTGTACCAAAGTCCCTGAATATCTTTCGGTTTGCACGAAATTTGGCACAGCGTATTGAATTAGGTCTAGAATGATGTGTGTTAACTTAACACTGTTAAGCTTCCTGAAATCTTTGAAATCGGTTCAGAGTTAGATATACCTTCTATATCTGACCATATGAAAAATTTAGTATAGGTTGCAGAATGACATGTTTATGTATCTAATTTCATTTTACTGGTCCTTTAAAAATGCGACGTCTGTTAGGATTCATCTATTGAATTTACCCAAAGTGGTGAAGGGTATCATAAATTCGGCCCTGTCCGACTTTACTACTTTCCTTACTGGTTAGACGAGTCGAAGAGAGGTTGATCCAAAGGGTGTGTTTTTAGACAAAATAAAAGTAATATTTAAGGGAAGTTGAAAGGCGGGCAGATAAAAGGATTCTTTATAGATGAACTGAAGGGAGTCTTTATAGCTGATGCAGGGAGTCTTTATAGACAAACTCTTTATAGACGAACGGAATTATGGTGGATCTGAAAGAGATTTTTTTATAGAGGAGCAGCAGTAGAAGATGAATTCTCTATAGACGAGGTGGAGGGGTCTTTCGAGACGATTTGAAGGGAGTGTTTATAGACGAGCTGGAGCAGGGGGTCTCTATATACGAGCTGATATGAATATTTTACTTTTACAAAAAAAAAATTTGCCAAATATTATAAATATAGGTTCATGTTTTAACATAAAGATTCCGTCCCTTTTTAGGTATTTTGATCGTGGAAACATGTTTTCAAAATGATTTTAATTTAGCATTGGAGTGATACAACAACAAATAACAATTATTTATAAAGGACTTGACAATCACACACATACACTTGTACATATGCATACTGCTTTTTCTATATAGGCCATAAACAGACATCATTTCATAGAACCGTCTACCCCATCTTTATGACTGTTTGCAATTTGGGTTGACACGCCATTTCCTTTATGGTGTAAAATTATTTTTTTTCTTGAATATCAATGAATCTGAATTTCATTTTGTTCATAATTTCATTCAAATGATTAATTAGGCAAAGTGCCGGGCGTCTATCGTTAAACCGCATAACACAAATGAAATGTGCCGGAAATTTGTATTGTGCAAAAATTAATATTGTAATCTATCTAATATCAAAACAGACAGATAGACATACACACCCTCATACATATAGAGGGAGAACATAAGCCAATTATGTTGGCAAAAAAATATATATTCCTTAAAAAATTTCTTTTTTTAAATCCACGCCTTCTGTAGATCCCTGAAAAATATTCTTTAAAAAATTCACGCCTTCTGTAGATCCCTGAAAAAATATTCTTTAAAAAATCCACGCCTTTTGTAGATCCCTGAAAAAATATTCTTTAAAAAATCCACGCCTTCTGTAGATCCCTGAAAAAAGATTCTTTAAAAAATCCACGCCTTCTGTAGATCCCTGAAAAACTATTCTTTAAAAAATCCACGCCTTCTGTAGATCCCTGAAAAAATATTCTTTAAAAAATCCACGCCTTCTGTAGATCCCTGAAAAATATTCTTTAAAAAACCACGCCTTCTATAGATCCCTGAAAAAATATTTTTTAAAAAATCCACGCCTTCTGTAGATCCCTGAAAAAATATTTTTTAAAAAATCCACGCCTTCTGTAGATCCCTGAAAAAATATTTTTTAAAAAATCCACGCCTTCTGTAGATCCCTGAAAAAATATTTTTTAAAAAATCCACGCCTTCTGTAGATCCCTGAAAAAATATTTTTTAAAAAATCCACGCCTTCTGTAGATCCCTGAAAAAATATTTTTTAAAAAATCCACGCCTTCTGTAGATCCCTGAAAAAATATTTTTTAAAAAATCCACGCCTTCTGTAGATCCCTGAAAAAATATTTTTTAAAAAATCCACGCCTTCCTGGGTCTCTGAAAAAATATTTTTTAAAAAATCCACGCCTTCTGTAGATCCCTGAAAAAATATTTTTTAAAAAATCCACGCCTTCTGTAGATCCCTGAAAAAATATTTTTTAAAAAATCCACGCCTTCTGTAGATCCCTGAAAAAAATATTTTTTAAAAAATCCACGCCTTCTGTAGATCCCTGAAAAAATATTTTTTTAAAAATCCACGCCTTCTGTGGACGCCTGAAAAAATATTCTTTAAAAAATCCACGCCTTCTGTGGACGCCTGAAAAAATATTCTTTAAAAAATCCACGCCTTCTGTGGACGCCTGAAAAAATATTCTTTAAAAAATCCACGCCTTCTGTGGACGCCTGAAAAAATATTCTTTAAAAAATCCACGCCTTCTGTGGACGCCTGAAAAAATATTCTTTAAAAAATCCACGCCTTCTGTAGATCCCACGCCTGTAGATCCCTGATAAAATATTCTTTAAAAAATCCACGCCTTCTGTAGATCCCTGAAAAAATATTCTTTAAAAAATCCACGCCTTCTGTAGATCCCTGAAAAACTATTCTTTAAAAAATCCACGCCTTCTGTAGATCCCTGAAAAAATATTCTTTAAAAAATCCACGCCTTCTGTAGATCCCTGAAAAAATATTCTTTAAAAAATCCACGCCTTCTGTAGATCCCTGAAAAAATATTCTTTAAAAAATCCACGCCTTCTGTAGATCCCTGAAAAAATATTCTTTAAAAAATCCACGCCTTCTGTAGATCCCTGAAAAAATATTCTTTAAAAAATCCACGCCTTCTGTAGATCCCTGAAAAAATATTCTTTAAAAAATCCACGCCTTCTGTAGATCCCTGAAAAAATATTCTTTAAAAAATCCACGCCTTCTGTAGATCCCTGAAAAAATATTCTTTAAAAAATCCACGCCTTCTGTAGATCCCTGAAAAAATATTTTTTAAAAAATCCACGCCTTCTGTAGATCCCTGAAAAAATATTTTTTAAAAAATCCACGCCTTCTGTAGATCCCTGAAAAAATATTTTTTAAAAAATCCACGCCTTCTGTAGATCCCTGAAAAAATATTTTTTAAAAAATCCACGCCTTCTGTAGATCCCTGAAAAAATATTTTTTAAAAAATCCACGCCTTCTGTAGATCCCTGAAAAAAATATTTTTTAAAAAATCCACGCCTTCTGTAGATCCCTGAAAAAATATTCTTTAAAAAATCCACGCCTTCTGTAGATCCCTGAAAAAATATTCTTTAAAAAATCCACGCCTTCTGTAGATCCCTGAAAAAATATTCTTTAAAAAATCCACGCCTTCTGTAGATCCCTGAAAAAATATTCTTTAAAAAATCCACGCCTTCTGTAGATCCCTGAAAAAATATTCTTTAAAAAAACCACGCCTTCTGTAGATCCCTGAAAAAATATTCTGTAAAAAATCCACGCCTTCTGTAGATGGAAGCCTGAAAAAATATTCTGTAAAAAATCCACGCCTTCTGTAGATGGAAGCCTGAAAAAATATTCTTTAAAAAATCCACGCCTTCTGTGGTTTTATTAAAAAATCCACGCCTTCTGTGGTTTTATTAAAAAATCCACGCCTTCTGTGGTTCCATTAAAAAATCCACGCCTTCTGTAGAAAAAAATATTTTTAAAAAATCCACGCCTTCTGTAGATCCCTGAAAAAATATTCTTTAAAAAATCAACGCCTTCAGTAGATCCCTGAAAAAATATTTTTTAAAAAATCCACGCCTTCTGTAGATCCCTGAAAAAAATATTTTTTAAAAAATCCACGCCTTCTGTAGAAAAAAAAATATTTTTTAAAAAATCCACGCCTTCTGTAGATCCCTGAAAAAATATTTTTTAAAAAATCCACGCCTTCTGTAGATCCCTTTTGAAAAAATATTTTTAAAAAATCCACGCCTTCTGTAGATCCCTGAAAAAAAAAATATTTTTTATTTTTTAAAAATCCACGCCTTCTGTCGGAGCTTGAGAAAATATTCTTTAAAAAATCCACGCCTTCTGTTGGTGCTTGAAAAATATTTTTAAAGAATATTTTTATCGGGGTCTATACAATGCGTGTATATTTTAAAAAATATTTTTTCAGGGATCTACAGAAGGCGTGGATTTTTTAAAAAATATTTTTTCAGGGATCTACAGAAGGCGTGGATTTTTTAAAAAATATTTTTTCAGGGATCTACAGAAGGCGTGGATTTTTTAAAGAATATTTTTCCAAGGATCTACAGAGAGAGTGGATTTTTAAAGAATATTTTTTTCAGGGATCTACAGAAGGCGTGGATTTTTTAAAGAATATTTTTTCAGGGATCTACAGAAGGCGTGGATTTTTTAAAAAATATTTTTTCAGGGATCTACAGAAGGCGTGGATTTTTTAAAGAATATTTTTCAGGGATCTACAGAAGGCGTGGATTTTTTAAAGAATATTTTTTTCAGGGATCTACAGAAGGCGTG
>NW_026888009.1:0-9215 GCF_032173495.1 Musca vetustissima | reverse complement strand
TAATATCTGAGTACGTAAGCACCTGTAAACATTTAATTCTAACTCCCACATTCGAGTACATACGACAATAAAATTGGTATAAATTTAAAGGTCAACCACTCCTCTTGGGTATACTATCAACATCTCTGGTCTATGTCCTTCAGGGGTAAATCTATATGCTATAGGATACAAATTTTGTCATTTTTCACACAAAAGTCAGGGTCCGCTAAATATTGACCGATATTTATCAAAACAGGCATGCTTATTCTTTGGCCCGATCCCCTTCTCCATGCAAAAATTCGCAGTGTTTGGGCCATAATTGCGGCCTCTGGAGCGACCAGAAAAACGGATGTCAATTCAGATGTCAATTTATTCGAAAAATTTTTGTAAACCAATTTTTCCATCCATATACCCTCCACCATAGTAGCTAATTTTATAATTCCGTTTTTAACTTTCCGAAGTATTCATTTCCGTCCCTATAAAGTATATATATACTCAATCAGAGTAACATTGTTCTGATGAAATTGAAATAGACTGCTGAAAATTTCCAAATGGTTGTCTTTTACCAGCAGGTCCAGGCTACCTCGTAGTATTTAAGGATTTATGACACGATATTTAACGAATTTAGCTGCATGAAAAACTAAATTAAAACAGCCCATACACATACCAATCTGAAATAAATGAAAAATTAAAATCGAGCAAAATATGTATAAGATATGTATATAAATTTAGCAACCGTGGCAACCACCATTTGATTTGCTGCAACATAATGCGCTATCCACAATTTACCTCTTGGTACATCTTTTTGATGAAATTGGATGAATATATATATAAATATATATATATATATATATCAAAATCTGAAACGTTTTCAATCTAATGCGCTATGCAATATTTTATGTAAAGCAAACTGACAAAGCAAACTCCATTTGCATAAAATCAGACAAAAATATATAAGGGAGCTATATCCACATCACAACCGATTTCAACAACAAAAAAACTAAAGTATATATGGGACCTACATCTAAATCTGAACCGGTTTTCACGAAACTTAGCACACATCATTCTTGGCTTAAGCGGAAATTGGGAAAAATCGGTTCATATTTAGATATAGCTCCCATATATATATATATATATATATAACCGATTTAACGGTAAATGTCCCTATATATCTTTCGTTTTGCACGAAATTTGGTACAGCCTAATCATTTAGGTCTAGCATGATGTCTGCCAAGTTTCGTGAAAATCGGTCCAGATTTAGATATAGCTCCCATATATAGTTTCGTCCGATTTTATGTAAATGGTGCCCCAAAGTCCCTATATATCTTTCGATTTGCACGAAATTTGGCATAACGTACTGAATTGAACCTAGAATGATGTCTACCCAGTTTCGAGAAAATCGGTCCTGATTTTGATATAGCTCCCACATATAGATTGGTCCGAATTCATGTAAATGGTGGACCTAAGTCCCTATATATCCTTCGATTTGCACGAAATTTGGCAAAATGTACTTAATTGAGCCTAGAATGATGTCTGCCAAGTTTCATGAAAATTGGTCCTGATTTATATATAGCTCCCATATATACTTTCGTCCGATTTCATGTAAATGGTGCCCTAAAGTCCCTATATATCTTTCGATTTGCACGAAATTTGGCATAACGTACTGAATTGAACCTAGAATGATGTCTACCCAGTTTCGAGAAAATCGGTCTGATTTTGATATAGCTCCCACATATAGATTGGTCCGAATTCATGTAAATGGTGGACATAAGTCCCTATATATCCTTCGATTTGCACGAAATTTGGCATAACGTACTTAATTGAGCCTAGAATGATGTCTGCCAAGTTTCATGAAAATTGGTCCTGATTTATATATAGCTCCCATATATAGTTTCGTTCGATTTCATGTAAATGGTGCCCTAAAGTCCCTATATATCTTTCGATCTTCACGAAATTTGGCATAACGTACTGAATTGTGTAGGGTATCGTATGGTCGGCCCCGTCCGACTATACTGCTCCGCTCACTGGTTTAAATTGTCAATAGGCGGCATTGTTGTATCATGCTTTTAAAAGGTCTTTATGCTATTTTCTCGGAATTGAAAATAAGCTTTTTATACCCTACACAACTATGTTGTCAGGGTATTATACCTTTAAGTATACCGATCGTCATATCTCGACCAGCAGAGTCGATCTAGACATGTGTGTCCGTCCGACCGTCCGTCCGTCTGTCCATTATAATTTGTAAACACGATACAGGCCACAGTAATGGACCAATCTTCAGGAATATTTGCATGTAGGATGGGTTCTGGTCAATGAAGACCCCTATTGTTTTTGGTAAAGATTTTCTGGTCGCTCTAGAGGCCGCAATTATGGCCCGAACATGGCGAATTTTTACATGGAGAAGGGGATGGGGACAATGTATGAGCATGCCAGTTTTGATAAAGATCGGCCAATATATAGCGGGTCAAATGAACCCTGACTTTTGTGTGAAAAATAACAAAATTTGTATTCTATGGCGTATACATTTACTCCTGAAGGACACAGACCCGAGAAGTTGATAGTATATCCAAGAGGAGTGGATGAGCTTTAAATTGATACCAATTACATTGTAGTATGTACTCGGATGTGGGAGTTACACTTAAATATTTACAAGTACTTACGTACTCAGATATTATTTAGTAACACTTTACCACACTAGAGGCGGAAATATAGCGCGGATCGCTTTGAAATTTTCCGTGAGGATCCAGCTATGGTCAAGAACAACGTCGTTAATTTTCGGTGATGATCAGATAATAATATTGGGATGCAGTGGACCGAAAACTTATTTTTTTTTTTACATCATCCGTACATCACAACACAGCACACGGTGAATGGAATTTGGACAAGAAATTAGAAGGGCTGTACTGTACTTAGTAATATTGGCTGACCTCTAGTCGGTGAAGAGGTTGCAAATATCGCGAAATATTGCCCAAGCTCAAAATAAAGAACCACACAACGTTACATTTCCGTGGGTGTTGTGTAGGGTATCATATGGTCGGCCCCGTCCGACTATACTGCTCCGCTCACTGGTTTGTCTATACAAATGTAAATGGTGCCCTAAAGTCCCTGTATATCTTTCGATTTTCACGAAATTTGGCATAACGTACTGAATTGAGTCTAGAATGATGTCTGCCAAGTTTCGTGAAAATCGGTCCAGATTTAGACATAGCTCCCATATATAGTTTCGTTCGATTTCATATAAATGGTGCACTACATATATCTTGCGATTTACACGAAATTTGACATAACGTACTGAATTTAGTCTAGAATAATGTCTGCCAAGTTTCGTGAAAATAGGTCAAGATTTAGATATACCTCCCATATATAGTTTCGTCCGATTTCATGTAAATGGTGCACCAAAGTCCCTATATATCCTTCAAGTTGCACAAAGTTTGGCATAACGTACTGAATTGAGTCTAGAATGATGTCTGCCAAGTTTCGTGAAAATCGTCAAGATTGAGATATAGCTCCAATATACAGTTTCGTCCGATTTCATGTAAATGGTGCACTACATATATCTTGCGATTTACACGAAATTTGACATAACGTACTGAATTTAGTCTAGAATGATGTCTGCCAAGTTTCGTGAAAACAGGTCAAGATTTAGATATAGCTCCCATATATTGTTTCGTCCGATTTCATGTAAATGGTGCACCAATGTCGCTATATAATTTTTGGATTTGCACGAAATTTGGCATAACGATCCAGATTTAGATATAGCTCCCTTTTATTATAGATTGATTTTAAATAATTGACGCACCAAGGAACCAATAGGCTGATAGGAACAAAACGTTCTGAAATTAGTATAACCTAACCTGTGACAAGTTTGTTTGAAATCGCTTAATATTTGGATAGTGCTTCTATATATATTTTCGCCCGATTTCAAGTAAATTGGTCATCAAACTCCTCAGTTAGTCAGATTGACATCAAATTATGCACAACTTACAAAATTGAGCATAGAATTACGTAGTTGCATTTTTTTTTTGTAGAAGTACAGACATAGCCCAACGGATGACCTATTTATATTTGTTTGAAGTCGATTTACATACTTTATGGATAGATCTAGGTAGATTCACATTTAGATAAATATCACATATTTTATTTCATCCAATTTCATGTTAATAGTCCTGTTTAATATACCCATAGTGGTGAAGGGTATCATATAGTCGGCCCCGTCCGACTTTACTACTTTCCTTGCGGTTTTTTTTTTCAAGTCGATCTACAGGCCACAATTGAAAACTCAACATCACAACCTAACCCACGGTAAAGAGAATCTGGACAGTTACAGCCCTCGTCTACTGAATATTAGAAATATTTGTTGACATCTAGTCGGTCTAGAGGGTGCAAATATCGCAAAACAAGCTCTGAATATAGAACCATAGAATGTTAGATTTTCGTCGAAGTTGTGTAGGGTATCATATGGTCGGCCCCGTCCGACTATACTGCTCCGCTCACTGGTGATCATTTTTGGTAGGGATTTTTTTCTATTCTATGAGAATCCAAAACATAAAACCAGTAAGGAAAGTAGTAAAGTCGGACTAAGCCGAAATCCGAAATATGAAACCCTTCCACATATGTCTTCTAACATACGTCGCATTTTCGAAAGAACAATACCACAATAGGCATATCACATTTCCATTGCATGTTTATATATACCATATTGGATTATATTGTATTATATCACTGTCAATTCAATACAAGAATTTGTATTTTTAAACATACAAACATGCACATATTGTTAATGAATAATAAACATTTTTGTACATGATATTATTAATTCATTAATGCATTTACTGTTGATCTGTAATTTATTCATAATTTAATATTAAATAATTATTTATAGCGATTTAATTAAATACAGTGATGTTTATTCACCTTTGGCTTACATGAAATATTTATCGATCAATTAAAATCCATTGTGAAAATATTTAAATATCACCATTAAATGTACATTTAATACCTCAAGCCATTCTAAGAATGCAGTCTGTTTAAATATTTTTGTTGAACAATCGCAATGATGTTTTCAGGATTTTAATTATTGTTACCAATAAAATTTGAACGCTCACTTACACTGTTGATTTAAAATCACACGTTGCGATTGAAAATCAGTAAACAAACTATAAAAAACCTCTCCCATGTTGGGTATACACACGAGATGTTCAGACGATTTTGTTGTTGTAATTAACAGTAATATTTACCGATTTAAACCAAGCATAACAGATGTCATCTGAAATTTGTATAGTTGTCATTGTATACATACATATTGTCTATTGGACGGGCATAGCAATTTTGGAGGCAGCACAGGACACTGTGCAAAATTTCATTTCAATTGTAGGTCCTTTGCGTAGATAAAATTGAATTAAAATTGACCGGTAAAATTTTGTTGCAATCGTATATCTATGTCTGAAATGTAATTGATAGCTATATCTACATCTGAACCGATTTAAAGCAAATTAAACGCCATTCTAGATATATTTCGGTACACTGTTGAATCGAACAAATGTTGGGTATCTGGTGCACAATACAATGAAATAGAATTTGGTGTAGAGTTTTCATAAAATCGGGAGACACTATATATAGGAGATATATCCTAATCCGGACAGATTTTCACCAATATCAATAGAGTTCGTCCTGGGGTCAAATAAATATTTAGAATTGTATATGACCAGACATATGGTCAACTTTTTAAAAATTATCAATTGGACAAACGTTGGTTCGTTAGTGCGCCATTTACGAAAAATCGGTAGATAATTATCTAAACAGTGAAAAAGCGTTAAGTTCGGCCCACCATAGATATATTTACAGATACTTGAAATGAAAATATAGGGAACGTACAAAAAAGTGGACTTATACCAACATTTTTACAAACTGATTATGTACACCAAATAAAAATTTCAGCTTATGGCTATTGGGGGTGTATACACTTTGATACAGTGAGAATCTGCCTCATCGAAATATTTGTTCTAGACCACATGTTTCTTTGGACCAAATCCGTTACAGAAAATGTTGATTTCATCCAATTTTTGCCTACCTTATTATTTCTTCCAAACTTGAACTAAGTTTAAAGATGGGGAATATCGGTCCACTCCTTCTGGTATGTCCAACACAGGGGGTAGACCTAGCCCTAAATGCGCGGAAAAAAATCGGAAATACTAATGAAAGCTATGGCTGGATCTCCACCAATTTCCACAAAACCCAATAACGTCATTCAAGTCTCAATTCGATACGTTTTGCAACATTTCGTGTTAATCGGACAAACATTAGGAGTTTGGTGCACCATTTAGGTAAATCGGACTAAAATATGTGGGACCTATATTTACATCTGAACGGATCTTCATGAAACTTAGCACACAACATTCTAGACTCAATTCAGTACGCTATGCCAAATTTCGTGCAAATCGACAAATATATAGGGTCTTGGTGTACCATTTAAATTAAATCGGACGAAAATATATATCTGAACCGATTTTCACGAAACTTAACACACATTATTCTACTCTTAATTCAGTTCGCTGTGCAAAATTTCGTGCAAATCGAAAGATAAATAGGGACTTAGATGCACCATTTATCTTAAATCGGACGAAAATATATATGATAAGACTTAGCACACGTCATTATAGAGTTGATTCACCAGGCTATGACAAATTTCGTGCAAATCGAAAGATATATAGGGACTTTGGTGCAACATTTACATTAAATCTGACGAAAATATATATGGGAGCTATATCTAAATCTGAAACGATTTTCCCAATTTCTTGGGCCTAATTTCATCCAATTCGAATAATAAATGCGACCTGTATTTTGTTTACAATTTAACATGGACAGACAGACGGACGGACGGAATTGCATAAATCGACTCAGAAATTGATTCTATGCATATTCTCAAAAGAAACCATTTGTCCATCTCGTTTCTTTTTGCCTGTTACAACCATATGCACAAAGACATAATACCCAGTACCACAGTGTGGTGAAGGGTATAACAAGGGGGTTATATGGGGACTACCTCTAGGAAGATTTGTTACCATATACGACTACAAAATACAAAATTGCAGCAAATTCGGTTGATCCGAAAAAATAGACCTATATTCATAGTTTTGTGTTGAGAGATTTGGTAGCTATTAAGAACTCAAATCTGCTCTAATACTAGAATGTACCTACAAATTTCCAAGTGAAAATCTCAAGAACTCTTGCAGATATACCCGATTTATTGTGTCAGCATAAGGGTGTGGCAAGAGTGGTTTTCAAACTTTAAACACATTTTTCTCAAACAGTATTTTACGAATGGCAGGCACGATAACTCAAAAACTAATAATCCAATCGGTTCCAAATTCTGACACGTTTCTCTGGGAGTTTATAGCTCTCGTATAAACTAGGATAAAACCAATCGGTGAAGATCTTCCTTATTTTTTAAAAAATTGTCAAAGTTCTGCCATTTTGTTAATTGCTGCACGAAGTTAATACTCCTATTTCATACGAGAGCCAGACATGTACTCTTTCTAAAACCGTTGGAATTTTCGGATTCTGATGTTCCAGTGAGGAGTTATCATGCCCGCCATCAAAAATAAGGAATTTTCTTTGATCACAAAAAACAAAAACAACAACAATTTTTTGTAAATTATTTTTCTTCCTTTTTAAATCTTCAAATATATGTGTGCAAAGTTACAAACCCTAACAAGCATTGGTATTTATTTACCAGCCCATTTAAAATCTTAAAAAAAAATTATAAAATGGCATTTGCAAAGTAATGCATATTATTCCCAGGGCTTTGCGACCAATGCACATAACAATATTGTTAGTATTACTATGTACAGTAATATCACTTGTAGTCTGAAGTTTTATAAAATTTATATGCATGTATAAACTAACCACAATATTTTAAACTGTTTCTTTACCCATAACAAAATTTTAATTCAAGAAAAATGTTGCCAAAGAATGTTGTAGACATACTCATTCATACATTCATAAGGCATCGATTTCATTGATTTTTTATTTTCCCGCATTTTCCAATTCATTTTTTTCCCAACTACTTTTTGGCGTTATTGGAAATTCCAATGCAAAAACAATTTGTTCGACTGCATATCCACTCACGCTTTGTCAGTTATTGAACGAATTCATGGTGAATATAAACAAATGCAGCATGTGGTTGACCCAAATGCATTGATAATGCAGACGGACAAATGAAGCGATGGTTCGCACTGTGATGTCTGTGTGCGATGTCTGTGCGTGCAACTGATGATGCTTAAAAATATTTACGATATCCATATGGTACAATGTTTCTTATAAGTTTTGTACTTTCACTTTTAAAATATACCCATTGAAAATATATTTTATCAGAATTTTGCATGTGTGTGTTTGAAATTCGACGCGAATAGACAATTATTGGAAAACAAAACAAATTGGAATATTGTTAATCATGTGTTTATATTTTGCTGGATACTAGAGAATATGGTGAAATTATGAAGGCACCACATAATTGTCGATGCTGCCGACAAGAGTTTCCCCTTAGCCTATTACACATTTATCTATATTCAGTACGCTGTACCAAATTTCGTGTAAATCGTAACGAATGATATTTAGGGACGTTGGTGCACCATTTACCTTAAATCGGACGAAAATATATATGGGAGCTATATCTAAATCTGAACCTATTTTCTCGAAACTTGGCACACATAATTCTAGACTTTATTCAGTATGCTGTGCCAAATTTCGTGTAAATCGGAACAAATGATATTTAGGGACGTTGGTGCACCATTTACCTTAAATCGGACGAAACTATATATGGGAGCTATATATAAATCTGAACCGATTTTTCCCAATTTCAATAGGGTTCGTCCTTGGGCCAAGTAAGTGACTTATGCCAAATTTCATAAACATCGGATCGTAAACTTTGTTTACAATTAAACATCTACAGGCGGACAGACGGACTGACGGGCAAGCATAAATCGACTCAGAAAGTTATTCTGTGCATATTCTCAAAAGGAACCTTGTGTCTATCTCGTTTCCTTTTGCCTGTTACAAACATATGCACAAAGACATAATACCCTGTACCACAGTGTGGTGACGGGTATAAAAATCGGAGAAAATCGGGTCAGATTTAGATATAGCTTCCATATATTATTTCGTCCGATTTTTGTAAATGATTTATCAAACTCCCAATATTTGTTCGATTGGCACAAAATTTTGCACAGAGTTTTGAA
>NW_026888008.1:0-9362 GCF_032173495.1 Musca vetustissima | reverse complement strand
TTAAGGTCGACTAGAACCGAATGTAGGGTACACACAGTCGAATTTGCAATAGGATCGATGAAAAAGGGGAAATATAGTCGATAGGAACAACTAAAAACAACAAATTTTGTGAAATTTCCAAAAAAGGAACAAAAATTTACGAAATTAATTTGAAAATCGCAATTACCGACAGTAGGGTGCACGAAATTTCAAATTATGCTATAATTTTACAGACAAATAATTTTTGTTGTAAAAGTAAATATCTATTTTTTCGCAAAAAAATACAACAATTTCAATAAAAATTGCCCAAAAAGAGTTTTTAATTAACAACAAAGAAATGCTTTGAATGCGCTTGTGAAATGCCGAAAGAAGGTACTTTTCGTTAAAAAGTCCAAAATTCTACTATAGACCAACAAATATAACAACAATTTTTTATTAAATATTTTTTTTTAAAAAACTATTTATAAAAATCCACTATTTTTCATACGGACCCACTGTGCAGTGGTGAACAACGAATACCGCACAAAAGAAAATAAAACACAAGCAGTGTTGAGTGAGCGGCTAACGCACTACAAACAGACCAACGACAACGAACCAACAGAGATGTGTGGGGAGAGTAAGAACTTGTTGGTACGTTTGTTTGTTAGTCGGCTCACACTGGACAAGGCGGCTGGAATGCGAGAGGGATATTTGTTGTTGATATCACACGATCAACAACACAACGAGAATGAACCAACAGTGAGTGGGGGAATGAACGATTGAACAGTAATAGTGGTGAAGAGAAATAATTTGTTGGTGGATCAAATGTTAACAAACAGACGCTATAAAAAGGCGCGTGGAATATTAGAATATTATTGTTGTGTTTGAGAATAACAAGGAAAAGTAGAAAAAGGGCAAGATGAGTATTCGTATTGTTGTTAGTGCTTTTTCTCACTAGTGGCTGTCAAAGTCAACGAGAAAGCGGAGTGTATAGGTGGCCTTTAGTGAGAAATCGCAAATAAGCACTACACAACAGATTACTAGCAAACAAATTATGGCGAGAATATGCGACAATGAGTGGACTGTATATTTAGGAAAACACGCGTTAAGGCAATTGTAAGTCGACGAGTACGTGAGGTAGCGAAAAATGTAGAAACAATTTTTTTTTTGTAAAGCGAGATGTAAAAACGAAAACACTCGCGTTATGCTCAATATAAAAGAAACTGAACTACGTACCTTTGAGTTTATGATGTATTGTTGTTTGTGGATGATGATGCAGTTTTTGATGATTATGGTTTTGGTGAATATGATGATGATGAGATGTTGTATATGGTGAGGGGTGATGATATTTTTCTCCTTTGAAATAGCGAAAAGTGCGAAATTGTTGGTAGATTATCCGACTTGATGGGATCAAAATGCAACAACAATGCTTATTTTATCCGGCTCGAATGGATCAAAATGTTGGCGTGATACCGTGTAGCAGTGAAACCCCAAAAATAAAGAAAAGAAAAACGATAGAATGTTTATGTAAATATTTTCAATCTTTATTGTAAAGTTAATGGGTTTCGTGAGAAACAAAACTTTACCTTAATGCGTGCGTGTTCGATCGAAAGCGAGATTGCAAGTTTAATCAACGAAAGTTAGAATGCAAGTTTAAACAACGAAAGTTAGAATGCAAGTGATTACAACGAGAGTTAGAATGCCAGTCAGTCGCGGTGAGCAAATGTAGCGTAAACAAGGTCGAGATCACATCGACGACCGTAGCACTGGAAAGTCCTCTCTGCATCCGAACTGAGCGAATGTGACTTCTAGGAGAGAGCGTAGGAAAGAGCGGATACTCTCTCCTACAATCCGAACCAGGCGAATGTGACTCCTAGAAGAGAGCGCAGAGAAGATTCCCCCATTGACTCAAATGAGTGGCCAATTAATGTGAATAATAATTGGTATGCTACGGAAGGGGTGAACAACATATCGAACATATACATTGTCGTAAACAATGTATCGAACCTAAACAACTTGTGTTAAAAAACGTTCATGTCGACTATGCCAAAATGCTCCACGATTTGTTATTTCAGTACCCTATATTGTAGGAATAGTATGTCTGATCAAAAATAATATATTTTCAAAAAATATTTAGACTTGAATGACTGTTTTGTCTTCTACAAAATTATCCATTTGAGATACAAATCACTTAAACCAGAGTTTTTTTTTCAATCCTCGAAACTTGTTTGAACGTGATTTTTTGTATAGCCAAATCGCAGCTGATTGCCTTTTACTGATCAGTATCTTCAGATAAGGGGACTTGGTTTATGTCCAGAATCGTCGCTGTGTGAGCTGGTGCAAAATTCTTAACTTTTTCTTCGCTATTCTGTGCCTTTCTGAATAATTGCTTCGTGCAAAAAGTGGATAATATCATGGTACCATGTGGTCACCATGTCATGGCTGTCGATGAAAAAAGTGAGCAAAACTGGCACCTTTATTCGGACTTGAAGATATTTTTTTTTATTTTGGCTCTTCAGACTACTTCCATTGATATGATTAGGTTATATCCATCTATGATTCGTCACCATTTATGACATTTTAGAGATAATCTGATTGGTGACTGACGATGTTCAATGGCCCTGGAATGGGGTACATGCGAAGCTGGTTGTGCTCCAATTTTACCTATTTTGGAACAATATTCTTGCCACAATATTCATGCCTAAAACATTCGTAAAAATGGAGTGGCGTGAGCCAAACGATATGCTAATATAATTAGCAACCTCTCTAATAGTGATACGACGTTTACCCGAAACCAGTTTCCTCACGGTGTCAATGCTTGTTGGCATGACTTAACGTGGGCCTTCGTTTATAAATAATATTTAAAATGTTCATAACCATTGTTATACCCTTCACCACACTGTGGTACAGGGTATTATGTCTTTGTGCATATGTTTGTAACATGCAAAAGGAAACGAGATAGACACATGGTTCCTTTTGAGAATATGCATAGAATCACTTTCTACGTCGATTTATGCATGTCCGTCCGTCCGTCTGTCTGTCTGTCTGTCCATGTATTTTTGTGAGCAAAGTACAGGTCGCATTTATGATCCGATTTGGATGAAATTTGGCACAGCTCATTTGTTTGGCCCAGGGACGAACCCTATTGAAATTGGGAAAAATCGGTTCAGATTTAGATATAGCTCCCATATATATATTTAACCGATTTAATGTAAACGGTCCCTATATATCTCCCGATTTGCACGAAATTTGGTACAGCCTAATCATTTAGGTCAAGAATGATGTCTGCCAAGTTTCGTGAAAATCGGTCCAGATTTAGATATAGCTCCCATATATAGTTTCGTCCGATTTCATGTAAATGGAGCCCCAAAGTCCCTATATATCTTTCGATTTGCCCGAAATTTGGCACAACGTATTGAATTAAGCCTAGAGTGATGTCTGCCAAGTTTCGAGAAAATCAATCCAGATTTACATATAGCTCCCATATATAGTTTCGTCCGATTTCATGTAAATGGTACCCCAAAATCCCTATATATGATTCGATTTGCACGAACTTTGGCATAACGTATTGAATTAAGCCTAGAGTGATGTCTGCCAAGTTTCGAGAAAATCGGTCTAGATTTAGATATAGCTCCCATATATAGTTTCGTCCGATTTCATGTAAATGGAGCCCCAAAGTCCCTATATATCTTTCGATTTGCCCGAAATTTGGCATAACGTACTAAATTGAGCCTAGAATGATGTCTGCCAAGTTTCGTGAAAATCGGTCCAGATTTAGATATAGCTCCCATATATAGTTTCGTCCGATTTCATGTAAATGGTGCCCCAAAATCCCTATATATGATTCGATTTGCACGAACTTTGGCATAACGTATTGAATTAAGCCTAGAGTGATGTCTGCCAAGTTTCGAGAAAATCGGTCCAGATTTAGATATAGCTCCCATATATAGTTTCGTACGATTTCATGTAAATGGTGCACCAAAGTCCCTATATATCTTTCGATTTGCACGAAATTTGGCATAACGTACTGAATTGAGCCTAGAATGATGTCTGCCAAGTTTCGTGAAAATCGGTCCAGATTTAGATATAGCTCCCATATATATGGGAAATGGTGCCCCAAAGTCCCTATATATAATTCGATTTGCACGAAATTTGGATAACGTACCGAATAGAGCCTAGAATGATGTCTACCAAGTTTCGTGAAAATCGCTCCAGATTTAGATATAGCTCCCATATATAGTGTCGTCCGATTACATGTAAATGGTGCACCAAAGTCCCTATATATCCTTCGATTTGCACGAAATTTGGCATACATACTGAAATGAGCCTAGAATGATGTCTGCCAACTTTCGTAAAAATCGGTCCTGATTTAGATATAGCTCCCATATATAGTTTCGTCCGATTTTATTGTAAATGGTGCACCAAAGTCCCTATGTTTCCTTCGATTTGCACGAAATTTGGCATAACGTACTGAAATGAGCCTAGAGTGATGTCTGCCAAGTTTCGAGAAAATCGGTCCAGATTTAGATATAGCTCCCTTTTATTATAAATCGATTTAAGGTAATCGACGCACCAAGGAACCAATAGGCTGATAGGAACAAAACGTTCTGAAATTAGTATAACCTAAGCTGTGACAAGTTTGTTTGAAATCGCTTAATATTTGGATAGAGCTTCCATATATATTTTCGCCCGATTTCAAGTAAATTGGACATCAAACTCCTCATGTTAGTCAGATTGACATCAAATTTTGCACAACGTTGCGTTTTCTAGAAGTACAGACATAGGACAACAGATGACCTATTTATATTTGTTTGAAGTCGATTTACATACTTTTGTCCCATTGTAACAAACGAATGACATGTTTATGGATAGATCTAGGTAGATTCACATTTAGATAAATATCACATATTTTATTTCATCCAATTTCATGTTAATAGTCCTGTTTAATATACACATAGTGGTGAAGGGTATCATATAGTCGGCCCCGTCCGACTTTACTACTTTCCTTACTGGTTTTTATATAGCCTTAAATTCCCTCAAGTTATTATGGTTTGTATATGATCAAATGTCATTTCCATTACTTAAGCTATAGAAGTGAAATCTAATAATTTCTTTATGCGACCAACAATTCATTGATTTTTTTGTGGTTTACTTATCAAACTAAGTGTCTACCTAGTTACAAATTTAAACCAGTGAGCGGAGCAGTATAGTCGGACGGGGCCGACCATACGATACCCTACACAACTACCACGAACTCTAACTTTCTGAGGATGTTTATTCTGAGTCTGAGTAGTATTTCGTGATATTTGCCCCCTGTTGTCCGATTAGAGGTCAACAACACCTCTTTCTTACTTTTTTCGAATATTCAGTACAGTCCTTCTAATTACTTGTCCAGATTACCTTCACGGTGGGTTGTGTTGTGATTTTCGGATTATACTCTACTCGAAAACACACAAAAAAATATGTTTTCGGACCATTTCATCCCAAAATTTTAATCTGATCATCACCGAAAATTGTAGGCGTTGTTCTTGACCATAACTGGAACTTCATGAAAAATGTCAAAGCCATCAGCGCGATATTTCTCCCTCTAATGTGGTAATGGGTTACTAAATAATATCTGAAAACGTAAGCACCTGTAAATATTTGACTGTAACTCCCACATCTGAGTAGATACATCACTATATTTGGTATCAATTTAAAGGCCAACCACTCCTCTTGGATATGCTATCAACTCCTGGGGTCTACATCCTTCAGGAGTAAATATATATGCCATAGAATACAAATTTTGTCATTTTTCACACAAAAGTCAGGGCCCATTTGACCCGCTAAATATTGACCGATCTTTATCAAAACATGCATGCTTATTCTCTGGCCGATCCCCTTCTCCATGCAAAATTTCGCGGCCTCTGGAGCGACCAGAAAAACCGACAAAAATTTAGTATTTGGTCCATTTCATCCCCTAAATATTAACCGATCTTTTCCAAAAACAATAGGGGTCTTCATTGGCCAGAACCCATCCTACATGCAAAATTTCGTGAAGATTGGTCCATAACTGTGGCCTGTATCGTGTTTACAAATTATAATGGACAGACGGACGGACGGACGGACGGACGGACGGACACACATGTCTAGATCGACTCAGCTAGTCGAGATATGACGATCGGTATACTTAAAGGTGGGTCTAGGACCAATATTTCGCGGCGTTACAAACATTTGGGGCTGCACAAAGCTATAATACCCTGACAACATAGTTGTGTAGGGTATAATTACTTTCATAACGATGTCGATATCTTTTCATTGGCCATTAACTTTCTTCACTTTGTGGTTTACCTAAAGTCATTTACAGCCCTGTGGAAATAATTTAATGGATAATTTGTGGTTTTATTTTGTATGACATCAACACACCTTTAAATTCCCTAAAGTCTAATATAACATAGCCCAACAATTTTCGTGGCAAAGAAAATGTGAAAATGTTGTACAACAGCAAAATAAAGCTAAGGTGTTTGACCTAATAAAGCTACTTTCTGTGTCTGCAATTTTTTGTTGTGCCATAAAAAATGGTTCTTTCTTTTAACTCTGACAGATGAAGCAATTTATTGAAGATAAATATTTAAAATGATTAAAAATCTCTTTGGAACGAAATAAATCCGAGTGAACCGAAAAGTGGTGCGTATACGTAATATGACATTGGTCTTATAACCCACTCGCACCGAATCCTAAATATTCGTAGAATAGAATTCTGTATCAACTTGAGCATGTCCGCTTGTCTGTAAAAGTGGCGATAGAGATTGCAATATTTCAGATGGATTTTTGGTATTACAAACATTATCTGACAGTAAGGAAAAATGAAATGTTGGACGTGGCCGCTTATATGAAAACCTTTCACCACTTTAGGTACATACAAGATTTGCTAACTTAAATTGCATGTAAATCTGGTCATTATTTTTATACGAAAAATATAACTTTCCTTAACATGCTTCGGAATTTCCGATTTGAACCAACTATCCACCGTTGCCATTATAAAGGTCTACTTTGATCATTTCACCGATTTTATCGACATTTTCGACGATCGGCCTACCAGTGCGACGTGCATCTTTAAAACCAAAAATTCCTGAAAAAAAAACCAGTAAGGAAAGTAGTAAAGTCGGACTGGGCCGACTATATGATACCCTTCACCACTTTAGGTATATTTTACATATGTATCCGAAAAGACGCCGCTGCACTTTTTAAAATTTAATCTCAATCAGACACCCATTGAATATTTGGCGTACAATTAACATAAATAAGTCGAAATTATATATGGAAGCTAAGTTATATC
Organism: Musca vetustissima; assembly: GCF_032173495.1. Taxonomy (NCBI): domain Eukaryota; kingdom Metazoa; phylum Arthropoda; class Insecta; order Diptera; family Muscidae; genus Musca; species Musca vetustissima. The sequence continues at coordinate 2,086 of NW_026888008.1, read as the reverse complement.
TATATCTGAACCGATTTCAAGCAAACCTGCCAGAGATCCATACCATAGTCAATTGAACTATGGTATGGATCTTTAGTGTACAATTTGCTTAAAACAATCACGTCGAAAGATATATAGGGACTTTGGTACACCATTTACCTTAAAACGGACGAACCTACATATGGGCGCTATATAAAAATCTGAACCGATTTTCACGAAACTTAGCACACATAATTCTAGACCTAATTCAGTAGGCTATACCAAATTTCGTGCAAATCGAAAGATATATATGGACTTTGTTACACCATTTACCTAAAATCGGGCGATATTATATATAGGACTTATATCTAAATCTGAACCGATATTCACGAAACTTGGCACAAGTCATTCTAGACTTAATTCAATACGCTATGCAAAAATTCGTGCAAATCAAATCATTTTCAGGGACTTTGGTGCACCATTTACCTAAAATCGGCCGCAACTATTTATGGGAGCTATATCTAAGTCTGAACCAATTTTCACGAAACTTTGCACACATCATTCTAGACCTAACTCAGTAGGCTATACCAAATTTCGTGCAAATCGAAAGATATGTAGGGACTTTGGTACACCATTTATCCAAAATCGGCCGAAACTATATATGGTAGCTATATCTAAATTTGAACCGATTTTCACGAAACTTGGCATACATCATTCAAACCTAAATCAGTAGGCTATACCAAATTTCGTGCAAATCGAAAGATATATAGGGACTTTGGTACACCATTTAGCTTAAATCGGACGAAAATATATATGGGAGATATATCTAAATCTGAACAGATTTTTCCCAATTTCAATAGGGTTCGTCCTTGGGCCAAATAAGTGAGCTGTGCCAAATTTCATCCAAATCGGATCATGAATGCGACCTGTACTTTGTCTACAATTTAACATCAGCAGACGGACGGACAGACGGACATGCATAAATCGGCTCAGAAAGTGATTCTATGCATACTCTCAAAAGGAACCATGGGTCTATCTCGATTCCTTTTGCCTGTTACAAACATATGCACAAAGACATAATACCTTGTACCATAGTGTGGTGAAGGGTGTAAAAAACCTTAAAATGTATCGAATTTTCTTTTTGTTCACATATATTTATAACACCCTCGCAACTAAATGGACAAAAAAAAACAACAAATGAAATTATTTTTTTTACTGCGAAATGTCACCCTCCCAACCAGCATAAATCTGAAATTGTCTGCTCGATACTTTACGAGAAATCTATCAGTACGGCCATGTCGAAAAAATGGATTTCTTTTTCCCCAACCCAATATAAATATGAACCGTTTTAAATAATACTTTGCAGACATCAATTGTGTCTCAATTGGACATATATTGGGAGTTTGGGGCACCATAAAATCTAACGAAACTATATATGGGAGCTATACGTCTATTTAGACCAAATTCAGTACGCTGTGCAATATTCTGTCTCAATCGGACAAACCTTGGGAGTTTGGAGGACCATTCACCTAAAATCGGACTAAATTATATATGGGAGCTATATATATATATACATATATATATATACAGTGGTGGTCACAGAATTAAAACATTTACTGTGGTAAAAATTTTTTGATCAGCCCTCGATTTGTTTGAAGTATTTTTGAAATTTTTTTAATTCAGAACACTTCGATATACTGTACTTAAGAGATTTAGTGTGAAAATGGAAATTTATTGCATGCAATTTTTCCATAAATAACGGTTTTTATGAAAATACATCGACTTTGAAGTGGCCATATAATTAAAACATTGTGTGATTTTTTACTTTACTGTATTTTTTGAAAATATTTTTAAAAAAGCTTTTTAATTTAGTTAAATTATGTAAACTAAGCATCGATAAAGTCATTTACTGACAAAAATTTTTGAAAAAATCTGTAAAATCTATCAAAATCGCCAAAAATTTGTACAGTACATCTTACATTCAGAAAATAACCCTTATTATAGAAAATAAAGTTCCGAATGCACCAGAAATTGCTAGAATTAGTAGAAAACTATGAATAATTCTCAGAATAAATAAATATTTGAAATAAAAACTGAAAAATGGGAATTAACCAAAAAGAACGACTCA
>NW_026888007.1:0-9228 GCF_032173495.1 Musca vetustissima | reverse complement strand
AACACTATCTAACTTTAAACTGGGTTGTTGATTTGTCATAGAAGTAGAAGGATTCTCACTTACAACAACATCTTGACGAGTTTCTTCCGACCTATTAGCATCGAAAATTTTCGCTTTCGAAGATGCTCTTGTTTGACGATCAGTAGGGACAGATTTCTGTGCAACAGTAGGATTTGAAGGCTTATTATCCTTAATTATTTTTACACCACATACTGGACAATTAGAATGAGTTTTAATATAATTCGAAATGGAAATTCTATGAAACGAATGTCTACATATCGTTTCCGATAAAGACGATGGATTCTGAATCACTAAACTACAGATCGTACACACTGGCACGTTATCAACAGAATAAAGTGGGAAAAAATTATAAAAATCATCATACTGTGAGAAAATATTTAGAAATCAGCTAAGAAATAGAAATAGAAGTAAAATTGGACTACAATCAGTATTTACGATGGTTTAAAATATCATCGATAATATTTTAAAATTCCAAATCGCAAAAGAAAGTAAAAAAATCAACTTAGTTGTTGTGACTGAAGTCAGAAGTAGAAGCTAGTCCACATTCAGAGTTCTTTCAAACACTCATCTAAATCGAATTTTTCACATTAGACAGCTGGAGGGCAGGATATAGTTATTCTTGGTTATAGGAATCAGCAATCACGCACGTAAAACCTATATATTCCAAAGAATCGCTATAACTCTGACTAAGAAATATAAAGAAGAGGAAAGATAAAAATATTATAAAAGAAGAAAAGTTGAAAAGGACCTGAGCGAAACAGATAACGATATCGAAATATCAAGATGTATTTTTCTATAATATATTTTTGATTCCACTCGGGCCCCACGTTGGGCGCCAAAAACTGTAGTATGTATCGGATAGCAAGGTTGAAATTGCTATGCAAATTTGTTGGATTGAATTCTATGGCCTGGCACGCATATTTATCCAGCCTTATTGCTCGTCGTATGGGGGGGATCTTTGCCAAAATTCAATTTGTTTCTTGTCCGTAGTCACTACCAGTTTAATAATTTAATGCGTGCAAATTCATAAGAAAAATAGAAAGATACTTAAAAGAGAGAAAAATTAGAGGAAAATCTACTATAGTCCAGACAGAAAAGAAAGAAAAGAGGATTAATTGTCATCACAGTATGTAACAGTCATGCATAGTTGGTAGTTGCATGATAAGCCCACCCATCCTGTTTATCAAATGATCCACCAAAAAGTAAACAAAATCAAAGACATCATGATAAACCCAATTTTTATACTCCCACTTTTCCTACCCTTCAAAATCAAACCTCAAAAAACGTTTAAGCCATATTCAAATAATTCCAATTTTTATTCATAATCAAAAATATCATTTTTTTCAGCCTATAGCTAGACACAACAAAATCATACAATCTCGAAAAAATTCGAATTAAATTGTAATACTAAATTCAAGAATAATAATAAATCCATAATCCTAACGCATCAGAAAAATAATAACAAAAAAAATTATAAAACAAAATTAATAATTATTAAGACTACAAAAACCAAAATCATGAAAAAAACTTATTTTGAAAAAAAAAAATCTAAGTATATGAGATCATAACTGAAATTTTAAAAGAAAATATAAACAAATTAGTAATTAAATTAAATTATATCAAAAACATAACATTATTTTTTTATATCAAGATTTATCATATTTTCAATAAAAACATTCGAAGAGAAAAACAATCAAATAATCATCAAACAAAAATATTTCATATCAGTATGTAACGCAAAAGAAAAATGTATGTGTGTATGATCGTTACATTTGCTTTTTGTTTCACAGCAAAGCAGCTGTTGTGTCAACGACCTGCTTTGTTACAACCGTATGTACAAACATACATACATACGAGTATGTTAACAGCAGTCGATCTGATCAAATAGTTTTTTCGTTCTTTTTTTAATTTGATTCAATATCACACCAAATATAAAAATAATTATTTAATTGCCGATGTCAACAGATATGCCAGAAAAAAAATACAATGTAATAATTATTAATTCGAACAAAAATAAATATAAATGAAACATACAGTAGAAGCAATGCAAACAGTGCTTTCAAAACTGTAGCTCTCATTGAAATGTTAACGAAGGTAGGTTAACAGCATTTCGTCTGTTATTGTTCAGTGTAACATTGGCATATCCATTGGCAATCGTATGTACACAGGAAACAAATTAACATTGAACAAACACAAATAAAGGAATCCTTTAAAAGAATTAATACAGTAAATAATTCAATTAATTAGGTTTTTAAAATAATTTATAATTATATTTTTATAAATTAGCATGTATATTCTCAATTAAATGAGTGCAATAGACAATACCAAGAGAGATAACGGAACAGTTACTCTCACTAAAAAACCAATGATTTGTGATTGTTCAATGCGGTACGATATAAGAGAATACGAACTTACTTGTTGATCAATTGAACTCCCACGATGAAAGGCCTTTCGAACTGGGGTAACAGCAAAGCGATCAGCAATCTCTTTATACGATATGGTTTAAGTAAATGCGTATTTCAATATTTGGTGTTACTCTTCTTCTTCTAGCTATTCAGTACTTTTGTTGTTATTTTGTTTTAATTTTTTTTTAACAGAAGAAGGTATAGAAAATTATGATTTTTTTACATTACCAAGTACACACACTTTTGCTCTTTGATTTTTCGTTTTCGTTCTAAATTTGATTGTTTCACTTTCAATATATTTTTATCTCTCTCTCTCAAAATTATTATAACAAAAATTATGTTAGAATTTTTCTTTTTTTTTCAAAGCAATTTATGTTGGATTTTCAAGCAAATTTTAAGCAGGTTTTCTTGTTTTTTTAGTGAATACACTTTTGGATATTAAAAACTTCTTCGAGCACCATTTCATGAACTAAATCACAGAATTTCTATGCCGAACTTTACATTCTGCGAGATGTAATCGGCAGCACTCGCTGAAACCAACGCACTCTATCAACTGAGTCCAATGAAAATCTCAGTCTCCTCTCTGGGCAAAAAAAACACACTTGTAGAGTGAAGGGGATGTCGGTATGCAAAATGCACCGGGGAAAAGGTTATTCCTAAAAACAGATTGAAATGCACAATAGAAAAATCAGCGCTAAGGAAATTGGACTTTCATATAAACAGGAAATCTTACCAATGATTATATCAAATTCTTAATTTTATGGTATCACCAGGATATCAAAGAAAAACAGCAGGCTAAGGAAATATATGCAATTCCACTCCAACGACCAGGGGATGTTGTAAACCCATCGAAAGGTCAAACCAAAACGTTTGTACCAAAAATTGTTTTAAACAAAATCAATGATTTTGTCAGCTTTTTTTCTTTCCGCCGCCAGTTTAATAAAAAAAAAACAAGCACTTGGGATATTAGGAGCAACCAATAGAAGTTTCTTTTCGCCAACAAGATTAAAAATCTAGTGTTCACTAACCAAAAGTTTCTCGAAAATGACCAAGATGGCTCCTCTGCTACCTCCTTTTGTAATCTCGGTTATTACACTAAGATTATGGCTGAATATCAATACATGAAAAAAACTTCCAAAATCAAACATGGCTCATTCGAATTACCAATACTTCAACATTTCATTACAAAAAATACGCAAACGTATTGGTTAACAATAAACTAATAAATAAGTGGAAGAAGAAAAGCATAATTTCTCACCACCCTTGTAAGGGGAAATTATGGCAACCAAAAGTATACTAGGTGACTCCGAAAATTCGTGTGATTGAATATATCCATTGGTATTCGCAACCATTAATGTTTTGAGACCAGATAAACCAAAAAAATATTCGATTTCATTAAAAAAAATAAAAAGAAAACAAAAAAAAATTTTTTACCCACAGCGAGATTCGAACCTGGGTCTCACGGATGGGAACCAGAGACACTCCCACTAGGCTACCGACGAGATAGGGGCGAGGCTAGCAAAGTATCTAGCACACCCCCTCGGAAGTTACTAGCATACAATACGATATATTAAAGTGAATGAGAATGCATTTTAATGTTCTAATAATAGAACTGCATTCCTAAGTCTCTGAGAATAGGGAATTTAACATAAATAAATGCAAGTTAACATTAGCTAATGGAATGCAAATGAACAGAGGTGTCCCAACATTGAACCATGGTGTGCCAAAAAAAAATAAATAAAATAAAATAGAAATGAGATTTGTTTTTTTCAAGTGTCTACATGCGCCACTACACTGCATATGCACCAATTTCAACAAAACGCAATAACGTCATTTGTGCAAAATTTCGTGTTAATCGGACAAACATTTGATTTTGGTGCACCATTTACGTAAACTGTGGGAACTATATCGAACTCTGACTTAACACACATCACTCTAGACTTACTTTAGTACACTGTGCCAAATTTAGTGCAAATCGAAAAATACTATATACTAAAAATACTTTGGTGCACCATTTACCTTAAATCGGACGAACATATATATGGGAGTTATATCTGAATCTGAACTGATTTTTCCCAATTTCAATAGGGTTCGTCCTTGGGTCAAATAAATGAGTTGTGCCAAATTTCATCCAGTTCGAATCAAATTTTTTACAATTTAACATCAACAGACGTGATTCTATGAATATTCTCAAAAGGAAACATAGGTCTATCCTTTTGCCTGTTACAAACATATGCTCAAAGCAATATACCCTGTACCACAGTGTGGCGAAAGGTATAAAAACCCCGGTAGTACAAAATGAAAAAATTCGCTGTTGCAAACATAAATTTACTGTGAAAAAATAATTTCGTTTGGTACAATTGCGTACGTCCCTGAATGGGAGGATACATAGAACATACCAAAAAGTAGACATATACCGACAATTGTACCAAACGATTGTTGTTAGGCATAGTGCGCATGAAATACAAATTTCAGCAATTTTCAATTGGAATTTTTCTTAAAATCTCAGAACCCCAAATAGTGGTCACATACTAATAACGCATGGTAGGGTGGACATTCCTTTACACTAAATATTAAAAATGCCGAAAATCGGTATGGGGGCCTAGCTCAAATGCAGTCCGATATAGTTCATTTTCGAACCTGACTTTCAATTTTTGTATCTCGATATCTTACGAAGGAAGAATAATTACAACTTAATAAATAAAATAGAATTCCCTACTTTGTAGGGTATAAACAAATCAGAAAACTATTTAACACGTTGACGGACAGTTGCGTCTATAGCCGTCATGTTCAAGTTCACTATGTGACATGACGGCTGTAGCACCACAAATGTGCATTTACCAGCGTGCAAGTAGAAGCCTAGTGTCATGTTTTTGAATTTCACTTGTTTCTACTGTCCGTCAACGTGTTAAATATAAACCAGTAAGGAAAGTCCAAAAGTCAAACAGTCCGACTATATGATACCCTTCACCACTTTGGGTACATACAAGAGATGTTCATATGTACAATATGCTGTAGGAAGAAACGACATAACAAAATTGTGTGCCAATCGGCCAAACATTGGGTCTTTAGTGCACAATTTACATTAAATCGGTTGATGATATATGAGAGCTATATCTAAATCTGAACCGATTCTCACGAAACATGGCACACATCATTCTAGAATTAATTAAGTACGCTATGCCAAAATTTGTGGAAATCGTAAGATATATAGGGACTTTGGTTCACCATTTACATTAAAACGGAAGAAAATATATATGGGAGCTATATCTAAATCTAAACCAATTTCGTCCTTGGACCAAATAAATGAGCTGCACTAAATTTCATCCAATTCGGATTATAAATGCGACCTGTACTTTGTTTACAATTTAGCATCAACATACGGACGGACATGTATAATTCGACTCAGAAAGTGATTCTAAGCATATTCTCAAAATGAACCATGGGTGTATCTCGATTGCTTTTGTACCACATTGTCTCAATCGGACAAACTTTGGGAGTTCGGATGAAACTATATATGGGAGCTATATTTAAATCAGAACTGATTTCAGCAAAACTTCACAGACGTCAAACTGAACCTAATTCAGTACGATGTGCAAAAATTTGTCTCAATCAATCAGAGAAATACTGGGAGTTTGGTGCATCATTCAGATAAAATCGGACGAAACTTTATATGGGTGCTTTTTCTAAATCTCTAATCAAAATTTTCCCATTTCGATCCAGAAAAAGAGGACATATATTTAAAATTTTTAGTGGAAAATTGTGATACATAATAAGAAGCCAATGTACCTAATTTCAGCGAATTCGTGGACCGCCCATCTTTGAACTTGACCTGCATGTATATCTGTCAGCAACACCGACTGATATAAGTTTACTTGTTTTAGGCTCAATAGGAATCGCTGTGAAAAATTTCACTTCAACCGAACAAAAATTGTGTATTTGAATCTTTTATTTTGAAAGAGTTTAAGTAATTTTAGGTTCTGATGGAAATCTTGGTTTTATAGAAAAGTATTCAAAACATACTATGTTATATGTTCCATTATGTTTATTGTATGCATAATGCGATTATAGCTATATGTAAATCTGGACCGATTTCGATCTGGTGTCTGGGGCACCATTCAGATAAAATCGGACGAAAATATAGATGTAAGTTTTTTCTAAACAGCTTCAACGTAACACACGTAATTTTAGATTTAAAGCGATGACAAAAATTGGATATCGAATTGATTCCGCTTCCACCATATTCATCTTCTGTGCCCCAAAATATCTGGGTTGAAAAAGTACAATATGGATCTATGTTTTGATATAGTCCCCATATAACAGTCCCGCTTAATTTTACGTATTTTAATTGTCTTACGTTAATTTACCAAGCGATATAACTTTTAGGATGCAAGTCGGAGTATAAAATACCATTTGAGAGAAATATAACATATAGGCTCCTCCCAATGTTTGGTACACTGAAGGTCTTAGGCGATTAATCCAACATGATGGCTGTAATTTTGTATTTCGTTTTATCAGAGTATAAAAACTCCTTCCAGTCTATTTTAAACGTCTTAGACACCATAATTATGTTCCCACGGATGTCTCGAAGGAGCACCTAATGATAGAGGGTATAAAACTCGGGTATATTATTTTCTATTGATGATAACGGTATTTTTACATATTTCAGTATAACACCTCAAATATTATATTAATTTTTTAAGGTGCGGTTGAAATTATAATTAAATAAATAAATGTGATATTTTTCAAAATTTGTACTACAACATCAACTCCTTTACCGCCATCACATTAGTTTCCTTATAAAAAATATATTTATGTATTTATATATTGAAGCCATCTTCTTTCGAGCGGAAGCAGTCATAATGTCTTTCTGTGTTGCCTTATGCGACGAACTTCCGCACATAATTTCGTGTAAAGAGGATTGAGCGACAATTGAGTTCGCCAGTCAAACTTTATGCTCCTTCATCACACGCAAACTCATACACTCAAACACACACATTTTCTCACTCAAACGGTGTGAAGTGATGTGAAAATGGGTAGATTTTGTTAGGTCGTTGACATTTCTGAAGATGGTTTGACATCCTCTTACGGGAAAAAGTACAGCTATTGTTGTTGTTGCAGCAGCAAATGAATATTATTCTGACATTTGCAGACATTGTAGTGTCATTCTTTTAGTTTATGACATTCAAGCGAATATATATTTTTGTAGCATTTTTGTTATATTTTGTGCAAAAGGTAAATGAAAGTTTGGTAGTAACAAAATGACATTTTAAACTAAAACTTTTTATTTAACATTTTTCTTGATTACTTAAAAGTGTTAACTTACTCTTCTGTCAACATGTTTTATTATTTATATATTTAACTAGAAGTTGCGGTAGTTATAACTACCCGCCACCTCTCAGTACTTTCCATCCCTGTGCTGTGTGATGATAAGCATTGAGCAAATTAAACTTTACCATTAGTTAGTTGGGCGCCTGTCAAATTTTCAGCAATGCATTGTTGACAAAGTACTTGATGTGCTGCTAAAATAAAAATAGAATATGATAGAGGGATGTAATTACGGGGATAAATATAAATTGTTCTGGCGAATAATATGTGTGACCATGACTTCCAAATAAAAAACTCATAACTGGTGGCGAATCATCAGTGGTGGAAACCAAAACTTAATTATTCCAATGGAAGTTGTCCCATGGGCCAAGATCGATAAATCAGAAATTAGAGGTCTTCTATCACCATGAGGTTAACATTCAATAAATTGATCGGGACTTTTATATGTAGGCTATATCAAGTTAGACTGCTGCCAGAAGAAAACAAAGTATCAAACTAGTTGGGCTAGAACCTCGAACATTCCGAAATTCTCAATATACAAGGTACCGTTATATGAAGGCCATACCAAAGCATATGCCGATATTGAAGTAGATATTGAGTAGCTGTGACCATGAATTCCATAAAAAACTCATAACTGGTGGCGAATCATCACTGGTTGAAACCAAAACTTAATTATTCTAATGGAAGTTGTCCCATAGGCCACGATCGATAAATCAGAAATGACAGGTCTTCTATCACAACGAGGTAAATGCTCAATAAATTTATCGGGACTTCTCAATATACAAGGTACCGTTATATAAAGTCCATACCAAAGCGTATGCCGATATTGAAGTAGGTCTTCGAAAATCCGAGTTAAGTTTTTTGTGGAAGAATAATTTCAAAGCAAATGGTTCACTTTCTGAATTGAATTGGATCTAGATTGTCGTATGTTAAGTTATGTTGAAGTCGGTTCAGATTTAGATGTAACTCCCATATTTTACATTGCATACCGAATTGAGCTTAGATTGAGGAATGCTAAGTTGTGTACAAATTGGTTCAGATTTAGATATCGCCCCTATATATATTTTCGACCGATTTTATGTAAATTGAGCACCGAAGAGCTTATGTTTGTTCGGTTTGCACGAAAAAAAGTGAAACCAGTAAGGAAAGTAGTAAAGTCGGACGGGGCCGACTATATGATACCCTTCACCACTTTGAGTATATTCAACAGATGAATCCTAACAGAAGTCGCATTTTTAAAGGACCAGTAAAATGAAATTGGAACCATAAACACGTCATTCTGCAACCGATACTAAATTGTTCATTTGGTCAGATATAGAAGCTATATCTAAATCTGAACCGATTTCAGGAAACTTAACACACATCATTCTAGACCTAATTTGTTACGCTGTGCCAAATTTCGTGCAAATCAAAAGAATATAGGGACTTTGGTGCACCATTTACATTAAATATTGACGAAAGTATATGTGGGAGC
>NW_026888006.1:0-9401 GCF_032173495.1 Musca vetustissima | reverse complement strand
AGATATTTGGTACGATTGGGGAAAATGCACTTACTGTTGCACTTAAATAATTTACATACAACATTTTTTGTTTGATTAGTCAAAAACCGCTCAACAGATTTTACAGAGAATTTTCGCATTCAGTCATGCCATCCCATGAAAGTAAGATATGCAAAATAAACTCTCAAAATTCAGCGATGAGGAAGCATTATAGCATCAACCGTAATCACACCTCTGAACTAATATTAATTTTCTATCCACATATCTGAATATCTTAAATCTGTTCATAAAAGTATGTATGATACTCAGATAAGTACACATCCAATCTTAAATGAAGTAAAAATTAGTCAAAATCAGAAATTTTCGACTCATAATTTGTTGTCCTATTATTATCAGTAATTATAATAGATATCAGTTTAGTAATTCCGCTAACGTCTACTGCTTTCCGTCTTTCCATTGTCTTATTCATACACATTGGAATAACATTTGTGTAAAATGAAAAATTGTTGACATTATATTTTTTACATTTTGAAAAAAAAAACATTTCAGTTTTTTTTATTTTAATAATTCTACCACACTTTGAGAACACGAACCTGAATTCAATAAAAGTATGCATAAGCAATAATTGGGAGATATCTAGAAGCGAAATGCGGGTGATGGATTAAAAGTTATAATAGTCTGAAAGTACTGTAAACATTTTGTTTTCAGGTCAGCTATGATGATAACCCATAGCTGACCTGAAAACAAAATTATACATTACTTGAGAAATTAAGTTTGGTTGATCAAACGGATATTAATAAGACTATTATTTCGAGGATGTATACTCAATAGCCACAAAATTCTATCTTGGGACTTGAGATTGGTTTCCTAAAAATACCAAGGTATGTACAGTTAAAGACATGATACAGCCATGAGTTAAGAAGAAGACTAAATCTAAGTTCCTTAAAAATATTACAATGTGAAGGGATCCCAGCCATATAATGGGGAATAAGATAAGAATACAGACATAAAGGTAGGTGACAATGGGAATGAAGGACTTCATTGGTCTTTGAACGATTGATGCAAAACATGAGAATATTGTAGAAAATATATTAGTGTATAATCCTATTGAGACAAGTCAAAATGTTTCAAATAACGTATACATTAATCAGCTGCTACGGTATTAGTACTGATATATTACCCTTCGAAATTTGAAATTTCAGATTTTGATAAAGCTTCTCTACATATATTTTCGTCCGATTTTAAATAAATGGTGCACTAAAGTCCCAATGTTTTATTATCAAAGTCCCAAATGTTTTATTATCAAAGTCCCTATACCACAATGTGGTATAGGGTATTATGTCTTTGTGCATATGTTTGTAACAAGCAGAAGTAAACGAGATAGACACATGGTTCCTTTTGAGAATATGCATAGTTTCACTTTTTAAGTCGATTTATGCATGTCCGTCCGTCCGTCCGTCCGTCCATGTATAATTGTGAGCAAAGTACAGGTCGCATTTATGATCCGATTTGAATGAAATTTGGTACATGTCATTTATTTGACCCAAGGACCAACTCTATTGAAATTGGGAAAATCGGTTCAGATTCAAATATAGCTCCCATATATATTTTCGTTCGATTTAATGTAAAGGGTGTACCAAAGTCCCAATATACCTTTCGATTTGCACGAATTTTGGGACAGCGTACTTAATTGTGTCTAGAATGATGTGTGTTAAGTTTCCTGAAAAACGGTTCAGATTTAGATATAGCTCCCATATAGTTTCGTCCAATTTAATGTAAATGGTGTACCAAAGTCCCTATGTATCTTTCGATTTGCACGAAATGTGGCATAGCGTACTGAATTAAGTGCAGAATGATGCGTGATAAATTTCGTGAAAATCAGTTCAGATTTAGATATAGCTCCCATATATATTTTCGTCCGATTTCATGTAAATGGAGTACCATATTCCCTATATATCTTTCGATTTGCTCGAAATATTGCATAGGGTACTGAATTGAGTGTAGAATGATGTATGCAAAGTTTTGTGAAAATCGGTTCAGACTTAGATATAGCTCCCATATATAGTTTCGTCCATCTTTAAGTAAATGGTACACCAATGCTCCTATATATCTTTAGATTTGTATGAAATTGGGTACAGCGTAATGAATTAGGTCTAGAATGATGTGTGCTAAGTTCATGAAAATCGGTCCATATTTAGATATAGCTCCCATATATATTTTCGTCCGATTTAAGGTAAATGTGGCGTCAAAGTTCGTATATATCTTTCGATTTGCACGAAATTTCGCATAACGTACTGAATTGAGTGATGTCTGCCATGTTTGGAGCAAATCGGTTCAGACTAAGATAAAGCTCCCATATATAGTTTCGTTTAGAGAAAGTTTGGAGAAAATCTGTCCAGACTTAGATATAGCTCCCATATATAGTTTCGCCTGATTTCGTGTAAATGGTGCAACAAAGTCCCTATATATCCTTCGATTTGCACGAAATTTGGCATACCGTACTGAATTGTGGCTAGAGTGATGTCTGCTAAGTTTGGAGAAAGTCGGTCGAGATTTAGATATAGCTCCCATATATAGTTTCGCCTGATTTCGTGAAAATGGTGCACCAAAGTCCCTATATATCCTTCGATTTGCACGAAATTTGGCATGAGCCTAGAGTAATGTCTGCCAAGTTTCGTGAAAATCGGTCAAGGTTTAGATATAGCTCCCATATATATTTTCGTCCGATTTAATGCAAATTTAGTCCAAAATGATGTGTGCCACGTTTCGTGAAAATCGGTTGAGTTTTAGATATAGCTCCCTTTTCTTATAGATTGATTTAAAGTAATTGACCCACCAAAACAAAACGCACTGAAATTAGTATAACATAACCTGTGACAAGTTTCTTTGAAATCGCTTCATATTTGGATATAGCTTTCATATATATTTTCGCCCGATTTTAAGTAAGTTGGGCACCAAACTCCTCATGTTAGTCAGATTGACATAAAATTTTGCACTACGTACAAAATTGTGTATAGAATTACGTAGTTGCGTTTTCTAGAAGTACAGACATAGCCCAACGGATGACCTATTTATATTTGTTTGAAGTCGATTTACATGCTTTTGTCCTAGTGTAACGAACGAATGACATGTTTATGAATAGATTTAGGTTGTTTCACGTTTAGATAAATATCACATACTTTAATTCATCCAATTTCATGTTAATGGTCCTGTTTACTATACCAATAGTGGTGAAGGGTATCATATAGTCGGCCCCGTCCGACTTTACTACTTTCCTTACTTGTTTATATAAAGATCTTTTACATATTTTGCTCGATAATTGACATTCAATTTTTCATAAATATCAGATTGGTACCCATAGTGGTGATGAGTGTCATATAGTTGGCCGCTTCCGACTTTTGAACTTTCCTTACTGGTTTTATCATAAACAATTATGTCAGCTCTATGTGGCGTATGTGTTACACACTCAACTTTTGTCTTTATCATGTATACGCAGGAATGAACAATAATAATGTCACTTCAAAATAGCTAATGATATGTGAATTTAAAGGCAACGCTATGACTATTTTCAACGAGAACATCCAAAGATTTTGTTTTTGAAAACACAAAAATAGCTTTACCTTTGGAGACTTTAAATTGCTTAAATCTTTGTCTACTAAAGTCTTCCGTAAAATGGATTTAAAATATTTATTTCATCTATTAAGTGATTCAACAACGCTACGCAACAGCAAGCCATGCCAAAACATTTTCTCATAAACATGAAAACAATAAATTCGCATATGTTCCACTCCACCATTTGTTCCATTTACGAGGAACAAATGTTACGCCTTATATTGAGTGCAATACTACAATGCGAATTCAAAGTATTTTCAACCATAATACAACAACAAGCATGAAATTCAATTCAATTGACTATTTGCTGCTATTCGCACGGAGGCAGAGCGCAGACTGTTGGCAGCCTTTTGCATATTTTTAGTTACGGAATTCCTTCCCGTCCGTGTACATATTTTGCATCCTGCCAACAAACAACTACCAAGATTTCCCATGTTATTGAAATTTATGCCGCGGGCTATTTGGCCCCTAACAATGTGGCGAAGTGTGAAAAGGAATGTCTCGGGTAACTTTAGATGATGGCGGACAAAATAAAGAAAAAAGATTGTTCCTGCTACAAGCTGGATGGCTGACTGGGAAACATGTTACAAAGGAATATGAATTGTTTAAAAGGCTAAAAACACTTGCAAAAGGTTAATTTCCATTTATTGTCATTTTGAATAGCCCACCCGCAATCGTTGCCATACAAGCGTTTTACATTCAAAATCTTTTTTCCATTTTCTCCCTGCCCTCCACTGCTCTTGCTTCTATTTCACTTGTGCAACCATCGTCTGCTTTGCTATTTCTAATTCATTTTTCACCCTAGCAGTGCTAGGAAAATGCAATGCCAGCGGGTTTTCCTTGACTATGTACCAATTCGCCGGCTGTTATAACATTTACATATACGACACTGTTGGCCCATATCTCTTTGTTTTACTTCATATATATTTTTTTTTCTAGTCGTTTCTATGTTTCATGTGACTGCTGCCTTCATGTTTTTAGAAGTGTTAGGAACAACAACAAATCTCCATACAAGGTCCTAGGCGATGTCAGAAAAAGAGGTCGGTATGATATTCAATAATATTGCGAAATACTTCATATTATTAGTTTGGTTCCATATGGCGTATGAGTTGCCGGTAAATATGTATACGCTATTGCGTATACGCAGTACCGAACAAATATCATGACCATGAAATCTACAAGGGATTGCAATTCAAACGAGGAAATAAACAGGGACCCTTTTATAAACGAGCTGAAGCAGGAAGTCTTTCATAGACGAGCTGAAGCAGGGAGTCTTTCATAGACGAGCTGAAGCAGGCAGTCTTTCATAGACGAGCTGAAGCAGGGAGTCTTTCATAGAAGAGCTGAAGCAGGGAGACATTCATAGACGAGTTGAAGCAGGGAGTCTTTTACAGACGATCTGATGCAGGGAGTCTTTCATAGACGAGCTGAAGCAGGCAGTCTTTCATAGACGAGCTGAAGCAGGCAGTCTTTCATAGACGAGCTGAAGCAGGCAGTTTTTCATAGACGAGCTGAATCAGGCAGTCTTTCATTGACGAGCTTCAGCAGGGAGTCTTTCATTGACGAGCTTAAACAGGTAGTCTTTCATAGTCGAGCTGAAGCAGGCAGTCTTTCATAGACGAGCTGAAGCAGGCAGTCTTTCATAGACGAGCTGAAGCAGGGAGTCTTTCCTAGAGGAGCTGAAGCAGGAAGTCTTTCATAGAAGAGCTGAAATAGCGAGTCTTTCTTGGGTGGGATAAAGAAAGAAATCTTTCACAGCTGAAGGGAGTCTTTCGTTTGAGGGAGGTGCTGAAGGGCTTATGAATCTCTGTAGATAATATAAGGGGCCATTGAGGCTATATAGTCGACCTGAAGAGCCAGTGAGTCCATATAAACCAGATAAAGGCCCGTGAGTATGTACATAGGAGCTGAAGAGTTCGTGAATCTGCATATAAGAAATTAAGGACCAGTGAGTCTGAATAGAGGAAAAGAAGGACCAGTGAGTCTTTGTAGAGGAGAATACGTGACAGTAAGAGCCGTAAGCTGAAGCTCGAGTGAGTCTATGCGGATGATCTGTAGATCCAGAGGGTCTACGTAGAAAAGCAGAAGGGTCAATGAGACGAACTGAAGGGCCATTGGGACTAAATAGTAGAACTGAAGAGTCATTGAGACTATATAGTTGGGCTGAAGAGTCATTGAGACTATATAGTCGAGCTGAATGTCAGTGAGTCTGTATAGACAAGTTGAATGGCCAGTGAGTGTATATAGATGAGCTGAAAGGCTGGGGAGTCTATATATATGAGGTGAATGACCAGTGAGACTATATAAACGGGCTAACGAGCCAGTGAGTCTGAATAGTGGATGTGTGTACATATACCAGCTGAAGGGCGAGTAGATCCACGTAGACTATCTTAAGGGTCAGTGAGACCGTATAGACGAATTAAAAAGCCAGTCTGTATAGACGAGCTGAAAGATAGGTGATTGTATATAGAAGAGCTGAATTGGTCTATATAGATTTGCTGACGGGTAAGTGATACTATATAGAGACGAGTGAGTCTATATAAACGAGCTGAAGGGCAAGTAAGTTTTCATACAGACAAGCTGAAGGAACATTGAGTCTCAGTGTAGACGAGCTGAAGCCTAGTGAAGAACCTAGTGAGTATAAATATAATCTACATATAGGCTATAGTCTAAGAAAAATGTTAACCTACAATTTGACTAAATATCATTTCTATTGGTGGAGTGAAGTTTGTCTCTGTGGACCGACTAAAGTTTACCTCTTTATATGGGCCGAAGTATAACTCTAAACATTAGCTGAAGTATATCTCTATATCTGAGCTAAAAGCCAAGGCGTTGAATTCAATCTGTATATCTCGTAACTTACTAATTTCCCTTCAAACTTTAGTTCTCCGCACTTTTCATACTGCCACTTGCTCCCCCAATCAAGTATCACGTTTCATTCGCATTTTTTTCTAAGGACAACACAAGTAATGGTTTGTAATTTTATAATAGCTCTTAAGGCAAAGCTTAAAGGGGATTTAATATACACTGGAAATTTTTTACAGTTACGTATTTTCTCTCGAGCGTGTTAACAAAGAACAATTACAAAAAGTTGTGGTTAAAGTTGGGTATGGGTGCGTGGAGCAGTCCTTCATTGTCCAACTCGTAAAGAGATTGCTGCTGCCGGCTGTTGTTACAAAAGAATTGCATGGCAAATCATTGCAGGAAACTGAAAACTAAATGAAAGCCTTCTTATACTAGTTAAAAGGATTTTAAATTGCATTTAGTTTGGAGCTTTTAACTTTCTTAAGAAAATTTAGACCGACTTTTAATAACAAAACAACTGTTTGCAGAAAAGAATAATATTTCATTGAATTAATAGTATTATTTTATTCTATTTTTCATATATTGAAAAAATATTTTCCCTTTTGCCCATCCAAAATTTGTCACTTCAATATTCACAGTACTGTACTTAATCAAGATGATATCTCATTGTCTTTCAAATAACCCAATTTGTCATTGTTCTCCCAAAAACACAAAGACGAAAAACACTAAAAAAATTTTAGAAAAAGCATCTCAGCGTCTGTGGTTCGGTAAACATTGTTTGAGGGGAAAAATATGATGGTATTCAAATTGAAAAAATAAAAAATGAACCTTAATTATAGACCCACAGCTAGAATGTGTTTCGCTTACTTTTTTTCATTCCCATCAAGCAACCCAAACAAGAACAACAGCAACGACGGCAAACAAGACAAATGTTAATCATTTTGAGGTTAACATATGAGTCATTTTATTTAACAAAGGACAAAAGAAGGATACGCCTCATTATTTCGGGTGTATACAAGATATCATTCGGAGATTCTTTTAACAGCTTAGAATAGAATCAAATGATTTTAATTGTATGTATACAATATACTGTCGATAGAACGGACATATCTTTTGAGGAACATCGATATGAAATCGGGCCAAACTAAATATGTATGCTACTTATACCTATATATGAACCGACTTCAATACAACCACAACCATGTCATTCAATAATCTATGAAAATTTACAGGTCAACCTGGACGATATCTTCTATGCTTGTATATAGCTCTGATATATATTTTCGTCATAAAAATGAATTTCTGTTTGTTTGTTTGTTTGTTTGTTTGTTTGATCAGTGTTCCCTATAGACTCCTAAACTACTGAACGGATTTTCATGAAATTTTCACAGTCGATTTTTGAAAACATTTGTGGTAACATAGGGTACTTAATTTTTTGATGGGGGCAGGGGAAACAGTAGCCCCCATACAAATTGCCCCCTTTTTTGGATAAGAATTGGTAATTTATAGCAAAATGTTAGTAAATACACAAACCACAGATATAGATTCTACAATGGTGAATATACCTTTTTTTACCAACTCCACAAACCTTTTTCTTTAAGAGTTGCCAATTCGCAATTTGTATGTATGAATGTGATGGTGGAAATGATAAAGGTGAAATATCAGTGAGTTGTACTGTATAAGAAGTGCAGTAAATAAATGTACTGTATACCTAAATTGGGCTATTCACAAAATGTGCTTTTGTGTCCTATTGGTTGTATTAGCTAAGCTTTTTCCATATAAATATAACATTCTTACCTATGTTTATACCCTTCACCACACTGTGGTACAGGGTATTATGTCTTTGTGCATATGTTTGTAACAGGCAAAATGAAACGAGATAGACACATGGTTCCTTTTGAGAATATGCATAGAATCACTTTCTAAGTCGATTTATGCATGTCCGTCCGTCCGTCTGTCTGTCCATGTATTTTTGTGAGCAAAGTACAGGTCGCATTTATGATCCGAATTGGATGAAATTTGGCACAGCTCATTTGTTTGGCCAAAGGACGAACCCTATTGAAATAAGGAAAAATCGGTTCAGATTTAGATATAGTACCCATATATATATATATATATTTAACCGATTTAATGTAAACGGTCCCTATATATCTTCCGATTTGCACGAAATTTGGTACAGCCTAATCATTTAGGTCTAGAATGATGTCTGCCAAATTTCGTGAAAATCGGTAAAGATTTAGATATAGCTCCTATATATAGTTTCGTCCGATTTCATGTAAATGGTGCACCAAAATCCCTATATATCGTTCGATTTGCACGAAATTTGGCACAGCGTACTGAATTGAGCCTAGAGTGATGTGTGCCAAGTTTCGAGAAAATCGGTCCAGATTTAGATATAGCTCCCATATAGTTTCGTCCGATTTCATGTAAATGGTGCATCAAAGTCCCTATATATCTTTCGATTTGCACGAAATTTGGCATAACGTACTGCATTGAGCCTAGAGTGATGTCTGTCAAGTTTCGTGAAAATCGATTCAGATCTAGATATATATATATATATATATATATGTATATATATATATATATATATATATGTATATATATATATATATATATATATTTTCGTTAGATTTAATCTAAATAATGTACCAAGTTCTTATGTTGCATAGCATTTTGAATTTAATCCAGAATGATGTGTGCCAAGTTTCGTGAAAATCGGTCAAGACTTAGATATAGCTCCCATATATATTTTCGTCCGAATTAATGTAAATGGTGCACCACATGTATCTTTCGATTTGCACAAAATGTGGCATAACGTACTGATTTGCAGGAATGACGTGTGCTGAGTTTCGTGAAAATCGATTCAGGTCTAGATATATATATATATATATATATATATATATATATTCCCGATTTAATCTAAATAATGTACCAAGTTCTTATGTTGCATAGCGCTTTGAATTTAATCCAGAATGATGTGTGCCAAGTTTAGTGAAAATCGGTTG
>NW_026888005.1:0-9332 GCF_032173495.1 Musca vetustissima | reverse complement strand
AAGAAGAACTATTCTGTTTCGATATTTATTTTATTTTCACAGACATAACAAATTGGAAATTGGCAAATTCAGTATAAGTTAATTATACCCTAAACAACTATGTTGTCAGGGTATTATAGCTTTGTGCAGCCCCAAAAGTTTGTAACGCCGCGAAATATTGGTCCTAGACCCACCTTTAAGTATACCGATCGTCATATCTCGACTAGCTGAGTCGATCTAGACATGTGTGTCCGTCCGTCCGTCCGTCTGTCCATTATAATTTGTAAACACGATACAGGCCACAGTTATGGACCAATCTTCACGAAATTTTGCATGTAGGATGGGTTCTGGCCAATGAAGACCCCTATTGGAAAAGATCGGTTAATATTTAGGGAATGAAATGGACCAAATACTAAATTTTTGTCGGTTTTTCTGGTCGCTCCAGAGGCCGCAATTATGGCCCAAACACCGCGAATTTTTGCATGGAGAAGGGGATCGGGCCAGAGAATAAGCATGCATGTTTTGATAAAGATCGGTCAATGTTTAGCGGGTCAAATGGACCCTGACTTTTGTGTGAAAAATGACAAAATTTGTATTCTATAGCATATATATTTACTCCTGGAGGATGTAGACCCCAGGAGTTGATAGCATATCCAAGAGGAGTGGTTGGCCTTTAAATTGATACCAAATATAGTGATGTATCTACTCAGATGTGGGAGTTACAGTCAAATATTTACAGGTGCTTACGTATTCAGATATTATTTAGTAACCCATTACCACATTAGAGGGAGAAATATCGCGCTGATGGCTTTGAAATTTTTCATGAAGTTCCAGTTATGGTCAAGAACAACGCCTACAATTTTCGGTGATGATCAGATTAAAATTTTGGGATGAAATGGACCGAAAACATATTTTTGTGTGTTTTCGAGTAGAGTATAATCCGAAAATCACAACACAACCCACCGTGAAGGTAATCTGGACAAGTAATTAGAAGGACTGTACTGAATATTCGAAAAAAGTAAGGAAGAGGTGTTGTTAACCTCTAATCGGACAAGAGGGGGCAAATATCACGAAATATTACTCAGACTCGGAATAAACATCCTCAGAAAGTTAGAGTTCACTGGTTTTTATTTTGTGCATTAACAACACATAAAAATGGGATAATGTACAAATTAATTTGAATTAAAGTTGTTAATGCAAATTAAGGCTGTCGTCTACCTAGGCTATAGGATATTCCCTTAAAATTGATCTTCATTAAGCAACTGAATCCATCAATTCATCCCAAAACTTTACATATTTTAAATTACTTATGTCAATAAAAATTACATTTTGAATAGCCCACATGATTATGTGAAATAACTATGATGTTATCGTGACACTTTCATTTATGTCACTTTTCGTGTGGGAGGAAGGCGATAATGACACCATTAATGTGTCAACACGCAAAGTTCTCATCACCACCATAAATTCTATGTAATTGTGGGCATCCTTAGAAACGACAGAGGATAATAATTGTTACAGCACCTTAGGACTTGTATCCAGTCCTAAGGTTACGACCAGCATTTTTTGATTTCGGTTGAGAGCAAAAGATATTTTTTGCCTTGTATGTCTTTAAGAAATATGTTTCTTCTTTGTTAGTTTTCACATTTCTAAGCATACATGCTACTTCATTTATTTTCACTATTTACTTTACGACTATTCTCAAACGTAAATCTTTTAAATAGATTTTACCATCCGCTGCTCACTGCTTTTTCCCATACCAAAATTGTTTTAATTTTTGAAAATATCTTGTAAAGTGTTCACACATTTGCACACACAAATGCGTCTGATAGCTTCGTAAACGATATTTTTGCAGTAAATTACTTTTCAAACCACAGAAACCACCAAAGAATATCCGACAAAGTACTCCCAACACTTCGAAGAAGGATTGAGAAAGTTGTTTGGCCACATGTAATTGAACTGTCAATATGTATGCTCAAGATTTAATATGTGGTTGCTGTTAAAGTTTATCCTTTTTTTAAATTGTTAAGTTATTTGTAAAATAAGTATATATTTTCTGTTTATAGTTTTAAGAAATTATTCTTTATAAAAGAGAAGTTGTTTAAAATGTTTTATAAAAAATGAAGTCATAGTACCTTAGCAAAACAAAAAATTAAATTTTTCACATCTTAAGAATATGTAAATGAAAAATGGAGGTTGAAAATTCGGATCTAGGAGGTTGAATGCCTCTTTCTTAAAATTATATCAATAATTAGAAAACCCAGTTTGGTCTTACGTTCTTAAAGTTGTATCAATAATTACAGAGGACAGTTTGGTCTCAAGTTAGAATTAAACGACAAAAGCATCGATAATTAAGAAGTTTTGAATTTTGTGAACAAACATATCTAGCATTCATTTCTCGGTCATCAGTAGATATACATTTTTGTGTCGAACTCTGACTACGTGAGTATACCCCAACCGTGGAAGGAAAAGTTGGTACAACCATTAGCCACCCATATAAACGATACTATATTTGATAGATATAGGATCAATTGTTTTCATTCCAATTTATATTTAAAGTACTACCTTCCTTTTTATATAAATGACACTGAACTGAATAAAATTCATAACCGACCTTGGCTTTCCCACATAGAACATTCCTCATTTATCATTATTCACAGTAAACATCCATAACATTGTGACTTGTTCACCCATAAATTCAAAATTTCCTTTGTTTTCTAACTACTATAGAAATATTTCAGTAAAGCATAGTAATGAATATTATAGATTCTTATTTATCGCCAGCAGATGTCTTTTTGGGTAGCTTGACAATTTTATAAATCATTCTCCCTTTTGTTTGATGTTTTACAATAAACAATTTCCGAATATTTATTTCTTCGCACAACCGTATTACACCTCGTCATTATCATTAACGCTGTTGTCAAGCTGTTGTGTACGCCAAAAACAAAAAATTTCTTAAAAACAAAAGGACAAAAGAATATGATGAACAAAATGAACGAGCAGTAGCATTGAAGAATACCTTTTGTGTTCAAGAAAATTCCCGGAGGTAAAGACATTTTTATGAAATATGCTAAATTCATTAATTTTTTGTAGTTGTGTTGAACGTAATTATATTTATTAATGAGATAAACCTAAGGCCATTTTATTTAGCAATAAAAAGTTCTTCTGCTGCATCATTATTAAGTTGTAGAAGATTTTGGTTGAAAATGAAAATAATGTTTCACGGATACGGAAGTAGACAATTCAAATGGACTTAGTTGTAAGGACTTTTTTAGGTGTCCTGTTTTTATGAATATTTTCAATAGTTATATAGTTACTCTCTGAGGTTACCCTACGTAAAAGGCGTCACAGTTATGTCTTTGTGCATATGTTTGTAACAGGCAAAAGGAAACGAGATAGACACATGGTTCCTTTTGAGAATATGCATAGAATCACTTTCTGAGTCGATTTACGCATGTCCGTCTGTCCGTCCGTCCGTCTGTCAATGTTAAATTGTAAACAAATTACAGGTCGCATTTATGATCCGAATTGGATGAAATTTGGCACAGGTCACTTAATTGGCCCAAGGACGAACCCTATTGAAATTGGAGAAAATCGGTCCACGTTTAGGCATAGCTCCCATATAAGGGTACCCCCAAATTTTCCGTATTTTGAAGTTTTTGAGCGCGTTTTTTAACTGAATTCGCTGAAATTTTGTACTTTGAGTTCTTATTGTGTAGCAAAACTCCCCACCAAAAATTATAAATAAAGGTCCATTTTTTCGGATAGCCCCCATATAAGGGTACCCCCAAATTGTCGGTATTTTGAGGTTCTTGAGCGCGTTTTTTAACCGAATTCGCTGAAATTTTGTAATTTGAGTTCTTATTGGGTAGCAAATCTCCCTACCAAAAATTATAAATATAGGTCCATTTTTTCGGAGAGCCCCCATATAAGGGTACCCTCAATTTTCGGTATTTTCGGGTTCATGGGCTCGTTTTATAACTGAATTCTCTGAAATTTTGTACATTGGGTTCTTATTGGGTACCAAATTACTCCACTAAAAATTACAAATATAGGTCCAGTTTTACTGGTAGTCCCCATATAACGGTACCCCAAAATTTTTGGTATTTTGGGAGTTCTGATCTTATTTTTCGACCGAATAGACTGTAATTTAGTACGTCGAGTTCTTATTAGGTAGCAAATCTCTCCACTATAAATTATAAATATTGGTCAATTTTTTCTGGTAGCCCTCATATAAGGGTACCCCCCAATTTTCGTATTTTGAGGTTCTTCAACCAAATTCTTTTTATACCATTCACCACACTGTGGTACAGGGTATTATGTCGTAGTGCATATGTTTGTAACAGGCAAAAGGAAACGAGATAGACCCATAGTTTGGCACAGCGTATCAAAATAAGGTCTAGAATGATATATGTTAAGTTTCCTGAAAATCGGTTCAGGTTTATAAATAGCTCCCATATATATTTTCGTCCGATTTCATGTAAATGGTGCATCAAAGTCCCTTAATATCTTTCGGTTTGCACTAAATTTGGCACAGCGTAATGAATTAGGTCTAGACGTGTGTTAAGTTTCCTGAAATCGGTTCAGATTTAGATATAGCTTCTATATCTGACCAAATGAAAAATTTAGTATAGGTTGCAGAATGGTATGTTTATGGATCGATTTTCATGTTAGTGGTCCTTCAAAAATTCGACGTCTGTTATGATTCATCGGTTTAATATACCCAAGTGGTGAAGGGTATCATATAGTCGGCCCCGTCCGACTTTACTACTTTCCTTACTGGTTTTTAAATGTATTTTCCATGTGTGAGTGTCAAAATTATGCTTATCAATTTTGAATACCTGTAACCTCAATTTCATATATTACCCTTCATATTAACGAAATGCTCATTTCGCTTTCCTTTTCCTGAAAAAAAATCTAATTTTAAACTTTAATATATATAAATCAATTACTGGAAAAAACACTTTTTAAATTCTCCATCTTCCTGCCACCACATTATTGCACATTCCGCTAGCTTCTGCCCAACAAAAAAGTAATCATAAATTAATAAATATTGGCCATGATTTTAACAATGCAATTATGTGGCTGCTTTGCCCTCGACGTGATGCCATAATAAATATAAACAATAATAATTATAGCCACCAGTAATTAAAAAGCATTGACATTTGTCATATATATTAGGGTGGGAATATCATCACTATCAATATTTTATATACGTCAGTAATGGTTTTGATTGAAAATATTATTAAAATTAATATACACATCGAGCTAACTCAGGACCATAGGAAATTTAAAATATGGTACCTGGTTTATATGGGGACAATGTTATCATATAGAAATCTTTCCTTTTTTCCGAGGAGATATTTTAGAATATAGGAACTCGAAAAACCTAATATTTTTACTTTACTCATATCAAGTCTCTCATTTTGAAAATTTGTTAGACCTGTTTGACCAAAACGTTTCTGAAAATAATATTTCTACAAAATATTATTCCTCTGGTACTTACTCAACAAATTTACAAATGTCTAGACTTTTATTAAATGTATGTTAGAAGATTAGCTTTGTCAAATCACAACTGTAAAAAATAGATATACCATATTCGATAATATGAAATGAGGGACTATAAAAGGAGGAGTCTTTACATGTATGCCATGCACTACAAAACTAAAAACGGAAATTTTGACTTTAAAATTTGATTTTAAAGTTTCAAATATATGTATACATCAAGTATGAAATAATTCAAATTAGCTTGACCCGTGAATACAAATATAAATACCGCAAATAGCCACTGAAATTAAAGACAATTAATATTGACCGAAATAGACTCCTTTTTAAATATTTCCAACGAATAAAATAATTCCCAAATTCACCAAAAAATATCATTCATACTTGCCATTACTCTTGTATTTGATTTTCAATAGGCTGTTTGTTTTTGTCATTTCAAAACAAATAGAACCAAATAAAACAATCATCAACAACAAAAGTCTAGACATTTGTAAATTTGTTGAGTAAGTACCAGAGGAATAATATTTGGTAGAAATATTATTTTCAGCAAAGTTTTGGTCAAACAGGTCTAACAAAATTTCAAAATGAGGGACTTGATATGAGTAAAGTAAAAATATTAGGTTGTGTAACGAAAACTAAGCCTTTAAAATATAGAAAACGACCAAACATGTATTGAGGAAATCCAGATAGACTAAATGGACTTCTTATCAGATTTCGCTCCAAGAAAATCTAAACTATCATCTTTTTACACAACTATTAAGATCCTCCCCAATATTCTTGTGCTAAAGTGTATGAAAGTAACCACGATTCGAAAATCACATCCAACAACGACAATATATGAATTATGCTCTGATTTGATCAACATGGTTTTTAATTGAAAATTGCTACGTACGATGAAATTACAAAATAATTTAATATTCAGTATGGAATAATTATATGTAAAAGTGTATTAAGTATAGCCCCAAATAATGAGACTTAAATCTACTTGAATGTATGCAAATAATTTTTGTTTAATTTTTAATATTTTGTTGATAGATTCTATTATTTTCATTGAAGAAGAGATTATTGAACGATATATTGATGGTGTAATCATATAAATTTTGCATGACAATACTATAATATATTAAGATTATTTAAGTTTTAAGAAGCACGTTTAACACACATCATTCTAGAAATAATTTAGTATGCTATTCAAAATTTCGTGCAAATCAGAAGATATATAGGGTCTTTGGTGCACAATTTATATTAAATCGGACGAAAATATATATGAAAGCTTTATCTAAATAAGAACCGATTTTCACGAGTCTCATCACACATCATTTCCGACTCAATTCAGTGCGCCAAATTTTGTGAAAATCGAAAGATTCCCTATGTATATATCTTTCGATTTTCACAACATTTGGCATACCATTTTCATTAAATCGGATAAAAATATATATGGGAACTATATCTAAATCTGATCTCAAGAAACTTAACACGCATCATTCTAGACTTATTTCTGTAAGCTATGCAAAATTTCTTGGAAATGGAAAACTATGTAGGGACTTTGGCACTCCATTTACATTCAATCGGACGAAAATATTTATGGGCGCTATATCTAAATCTGCACCGATTTTTACGAAATTAAACACACATCGCTCTAGACCTAATTTAGTACGCTATGAAAAACTTCGTGCAAATCGCAGGATATATAGGGACTTTGGTGCTATATTTATATATCCTTTTGAGAATATGCATAGAATCACTTTCTGAGTCGATGTATGCATATCCGTCCGTCCGTCCTTCTGTCCGTCTGTTGGTGTTAAATTGTAAACAAAGTACAGGTCGCTTTCATAATCCGATTTGGATAAAATTTGGCACAGCTCATTTCTTTGGCCCAAGGACAAACCCTATTGAATTTGGGAAAATCGGTACAGATTTATTTTCGTCCGATTTAGGGTAAATGGTGCACAAAAGTCCACATCTATCTTTCGATTTGCACGAAATTTGGAATAACGTACTGAATTGAACCTAGAAAGATTTTTGCCAAGTTTCGTGAAAATCGGTCTAGATTTAGATATAGCTCCTATATATAGATTCGTCCGATTTTATGTAAATGGTGCACCAAAGTCCCTATATATCCATCGATTTGCACACAATTTGGCATAACGTACTGAATTGAGCCTAGAGTGATATCTGCCATGTTTCGTAAAAATCGGTTCAGATATAGATATAGCTCCCATATATATTTTCGTCCGATTTAATGTAAATGGTGCACCACAGTCCACATATACCTTTCGATTTGCACGAAATTTGGCATAACGTACTGAATTGCGCCTAGAATGATATGGCTCCCATATATAGTTTCGTCCGAATTCTTGTAAATGGTGCACCAAAGTCCCTATATATCTTTCGATTTCGACGAAATTTGGAATAACTTACTGAATTGAGCCTAGAGTGATGTCTGTCAAGTTTCGTGAAAATCGATCAAGGTTTAGATGTAGCTCCCATACATATTTTCGTCCGATTTAATGTAAATTATGCACCAAAGTCCACATATATATTTCGCTTGGCACGATGTGTGCCAAGTTTCGTGAAAATCGGTTAAAATTTAGATATAGTTCCCTGATATTTTAGATTGATTTTAAGTAATTGAGGCACCAAGAAACCAATATATGCCTGATAGGAACAAAACGTACTGAAATTAGTGAAAAATTTTGTTGAAATCCGTGCATTTTTTGATATAGTTTCCATGTATAATTTCCCCGATTTTAAGTAAATTGGGAATCAAACACCTTATGTTAGTCAGATTGACATCAAATTTTGCACAACGTACAAAATTGAGCATAGAATTACGCGAGGCGTTTTCTAGAAGTACAGACATAGCCCAACGGGTGACCTATTGATATTTGTTTGAAGTCGTTTACATACGTTTATTCCATTGTAACAAACGAATGACATGTTTATGGATAGATCTATGTAGATTCACAGTTAGATAATTATCACATATTTTATTTCATCCAATTTCATATTAATAGTCCTGTTTAATATACCCATTGTGGTGAAGGGTATCATATAGTCGGCCCCGTCCGACTTTACTACTTTCCTTACTGGTTCTAGACTTAATTCAGTACGATATGCAAAACTTCGTGCAAAATTTAATATTGATATAGGGACTTTGGTGCACCATTTACTTTAAATCGGACGAACATATATATGGGAGCTATATCTAAATCTGAAACGATTTTCCCCAATTTCAATAAGGTTCGTCCTTGGGCCAAATAAATGAGCTGTGCCAAATTTCATCCAATTCGAATCAAAAATGCGACCTGTACTTTGTTTACAATTTAACATAAACAGACGGACGGACATGCATAAATGGACTTAAAAAGTGATTCTATTTGAATTCTCAAAAGAAACCATGTGTCTATCTCGTTTCCATTTGGTTGCTACAAACATATGCACAAAGACAAAATACCCTGTATCACAGTGTGGTGAAGGGTATAACAGTGTGAAATATTGCCTTAAATTGTACAAAAAAGAAATGTGTTGGCAAAATTGGTCATTTGACCGTTGTTCCGCTGGAGCAACGTAGGATAATCAATTCTGATGGTACATAACAATTTGTTTGTCTGAAATCTTCGTAGACATTTTTAAATAAGATATATTCTGCACATGTTCACGCTACATCTTCTTAGTTTTGAATGTTTAGTTTCCTACCTATAAACTAACAAAGCAACTGAAATAATAACATCTGCTATTATATTATCCTACAATTATGCTCAATTCCTTAATCATTTCTGTGAAATACATGTAACATAATCATTCACAGTACTCCCAGTCACTCTATCGCCAAAAAATCCATTGTT
>NW_026888004.1:0-91386 GCF_032173495.1 Musca vetustissima | reverse complement strand
TGCTCTGACGCCCGACCACCACCACTTGTTGATTTATTTATCATACACACAATACTCTCTTCAGTGGAGAGACTCTCCAGCCGACGACGAGAAGAGCTTAACAGTTCGTGGCTAACAAACGAATGTTGTTTACATTTATTGTTGTCATCGTTGTTGGCGTGGGTTGTGTCGTTGGAAAACACATCAACACAACGACTACTACTACTACTACCATCAATCTCACCTCTTTGTTGTTGACTCTCTTGTTCTTGCTCCAACTGGTGTTGTTGTTGCTGCTGTTGTTGTTCTCTTTGACAATTTCCCCGTTGTGCTTGCTGTGTCGTGTCGTTGATCGCAGCCACAGCAACTACAGCCGCTGCTGACATTTTGCTTACGTCGTTTATCATATTTGTTGCTGTGGTGTGTTGTTCTCGTTTTTTTGGTGTTGTTGTTATTGTTGTGATAAGATTACAACATGATTTTTTCTGTTTGGTTTGCTATTTATTATTATTGTACAGATGGGTTGGATGGGTTGAAGAATGGTTGGTTGTATGGTTTCTTTTTTTATTGAAGTGTTGTTCTTCTCGATAATTGTTGATTTTTGTGTTGTTGTTATTGTTGTAAATTTGTTGTTGGTGGTTTAGTTCATTTGTTTTTTTGGTCTAGGCTTTGTTATTGTTCGTATAGTGTTGTGACATGATCAGGGTTGTAAGGGATCAATCTGGATTGTTCGAACGACCAATTAAACAAAAAGGACTATATTGGGAGAAAAAACATTTTTTTTTAAAAATCTAGGCTATTGGAGTTTGAAAAAATAAAAAAAAAATCCAGGACATATTAGGGTACTAAAAAGATTCTTTAAAAAAATCCTAAGGGTAGGTTTTAGGCTTGAAAAAATATTTAATAACAAAATTCAGGAGTATAATGCAACATAAAAAATATTTAAAAAAATCCAGGCCTATATTGGAACATCGGAAAAATCGAATCGAAAAAAAAATAAAAATCCGCGGATACAAAGAAGCTCTGAAAATTATTTTTCAAAAATTCACGCCTATAAATAAGCCCTGAAAAATAAATTTTGTTTTGAAATCCACGCCTAAGGGTAGGCTTTAAAAAAACGATTAATAAAAATCCGCTCTTAAGGGTATGCTTTAGAAAAATCATTTTTTTAGACCTAAAAGTAGGCTTTAGAAAACTATTAAAAAAAATCGATGTTTTTACATTGCCAGTTTCGATATTTTGGGGAGTTCGAGCAGGTTTTTTTAGCCTAATTGCCTGTAATGTCGTATTTTGGATTTTCATTGGGTAGCAAATCTCCCTACCAAAAATTATCAAAATTGGTCCCTATTTTAGGGTAGCCTCCATATTACGGAACGTCAAAAATTTCGTATTTTGGTAACATATTACAACCGAATTGAGTGCAAATCGGTATTTTAAGTTTTCATTTTATAGTTAATTTCAATATTTTGATCAGTGGAATCGGCTGTAATTTGGTGTTTTGGGTGTTCATGGTGTATTAAATCTACCTACTAAAAATTATTAAAATTGGTCGACTTTTTGAGTAGCTCCCATCTTACAGAACCTCCCAAACTTCGAAAATTTGCTTAGTTTGGGAAGGTTTTTCAAGCGAATTGACTGAAATTTGGTAGTTTGGGGTCTCTTTGGATAGTAAACTTCCTACCAAAAATTATCAATATTGGTCGGCTTAGGTATTTTGGGAAGTTTTTTTCATTCGAATTGTCTGTAATTTGTTATTATGGGTACTCATAGTGTAGTTAATCATTCTACCAAAAATGAACAATATTGGTCCATTTTAAGGGTTAGTCCCCATTTAATGATTTCGGTATTTTAGGGAGCTTGAGCTGGTTTTTCATCGGAATTAGCTGTAATTTGGTATAATGAGTTCTCATAAGGTAGTTAATCATCCTACAAAAAATCATCAATTTTGGTCGAAATTTTAGGGTAGCTCCCATATAACAGAACCTCTAAAATATCATTATTTTGAGGAGCTTGAGCAGGGTTTTCATCGAAATTGGGTTATCATGAGGTATTAAACCTTCCTACGAAAAATTATCCAAATTTGCCAATTTTTAGGGAGGCCCCTATATAACAGGACACCCAAATTTCGGTATTTTGAGGAGCTTGAGCAGGGTTTTCATCGGAATTAGCTGTAATTTGATATTTTGGATTCTCATTAGATCATTAGATCTTTCAACCAAAAATTGTGAGCATTGGTCAACTTTTTGAGGTAGCCTCCATATAACTGGACCTCCCAAATTTCGGTATTTTGGGGAGCTTGAGTAGGTTTTGTCAAGCGAATTGGCTGTAATTTGGTATTTAAGGTTCTCATAGGGTAGTTAATCATCCCACAAAAAATCATCAATTTTGGTTGACGTTTTAGGGAGGCCCCCATATAAAAGAACCCCTCAAATTTCGTTATTTTAGGGAGCTTGGGCAGGTTTTTCAATCGAATTGGCTGTAATTTGGTATTTTGGGTCCTCATTGGGTCACAAATCTTCCTACCAAAAATTATCGAAATTGTTCGACTTTTTAGGGTAGCTCCCATATAACAGAACCTCCCACATTTGGGTAGCTTGAGTAGGTTTTGTCAAGCGAATTGACTGTAATTTGGTATTTAAGGTTCTCATAGGGTAGGTAATCATCCCACAAAAAATCATCAATTTTGGTTGACGTTTTAGGGAGGCCCCCATATAAAAGAACCCCTCAAATTTCGTTATTTAAGGGAGCTTGGGCAGATTTTTTCAATCGAATTGGCTATAATTTGGTATTTTGGGTTCTTATGAGGTACAAATCTTCCTACCAAAAATGATTAAAATTGATCGACTTTTTAGGGTAGCTCCCAAATTTCGTTATTTTGGGGAGCTTGAAATTTTTTTCATCGGAATTGGCTGTAAATTGGTATTTTGGGTTCGCAGAGGTTGTCAACATCTTACTACCAAAAATTATCAAAATTGGTCAACTTTTAGGGTTAGACCCTATATCAGAGGTTCCAAAAATTAGGCATTTTGGGAAGTTTTTTCATCGGAATTAGCTGTAATTGGTATTTTGGGTTCTCAGGGGTTGTAAAATATTCCTACCAAAAATGATTAAGATTGATCGACTTTTTAGGGTAGCTACCATATGAGGGTACCACTCAAATTTCGTTATTTTGGGGAGCTTGAGCAGTTTTTTTCATCGGAATTGGCTGTAAATTGGTATTTTGGGTTCTCAGGGGTTATAACCTTACTACCAAAAATTATCAAAATTGGTCGACTTTTGGGGTTAGACCCTATACAACGGAATTCCAAAAATTAGGCATTTTGGGAAGTTTTTTCCGGAATTAGCTGTAATTTGGTATTTTGGGTTCGCAGAGGTTGCCAAATCTTCCTACCAAAAATTATCAAAATTGGTCGACTTTTTAGATTAGACCCTACATAACAGAACCTTT
This sequence comes from Musca vetustissima, assembly GCF_032173495.1. Taxonomy (NCBI): domain Eukaryota; kingdom Metazoa; phylum Arthropoda; class Insecta; order Diptera; family Muscidae; genus Musca; species Musca vetustissima. The sequence goes on along the minus strand of NW_026888004.1, from coordinate 87,959 downwards.
CAAATTTCGTTATTTTGAGGAGCTTGAGCAGATTTTTCAACAGAATTGGTTGTAATTTGGTATTTTGGGTTCTCAGGGGTTGTAAAATCTTCCCACCAAAAATTATTAAAATTGGTCGACTTTTTAGGGTAGCTCCCATATAAGGTTACCTCTAAAATTTCGTTATTTTGGGGAGCTTGATCAGTTGTTTCATTGGAATTGGCTGTAATTTGGTATTTTGGGTTCTCAGGCGTTGTAAAATATTCCTACCAAAAATTATCCAAATTGGTCGACTTTTTAGATTAGGCCTCATATAAGGATACCCCAATATGTTAGTATTTTAGGGGAGCTTGAGCAGGTTTTTTGACCAAATTGCCTGTAATAAGGTATTTTGGGTTCTCAGGAGTTATAAAATCTGCCTACCAAAAATTATGAAAATTGGTCGACTTTTAAGGGTAGCTCCCATATAAGGGTAACTCTCAAATCTCGATATTTTGGGGAGCTTGGACAGGTTTCTTAAGCAAATTTACTGAAATTTGGTATTTTGAGTTATCATGGGGTACTTAACCTTCCTACCAAAAATTATCAAAATTGGTCGACTTTTTAGTTTAGACCCCATATAGGGTTGCCTCCAAAATTTCGGAATTTTGAGGACATTTTTTTAATAATTTTTTTTAGGATTCCAACTACTTCTATTTTTTTATTTTATTTTTTTTTCTTTGAAAGAAATGATGAAAATCGATCTCCATTACGCGTCAGCATGTCTGTCTATGTACCCTCCTCACGAGCGTCACAATTGTCATTGTCTGTATGTACGTACATATGTATGTCTGTCCATACGTATGTATTTCTATACGTTTCTATTAAGACTAATTCAATTTAGTTGGAACAATTTCATTTTTTTTATTAGTCACATTTTAAACGAACAAAAATGACGTCAAGTGGTGGACGTACGGACAGGACAGACAGACAGCCGGTCGAACGAACAATACCGATGATGATCTGTCACAAAGAAAAAAAAGAACACACACACAAAAACAACAACAAAAATTATTCGGCTCAGTGGGAAAAATTTGTTGGCTTTCATTTTCAATTTGAGTTGATCTGGGGATGCTGCTGACGTTGGACGTATCGGCGAACGATAAGGTTTCAATAGCTGCCGGCCGATTATCGATCAGCGTCACCGGGAGAGATGTACGCGTACAGCAAGCATACAATCGCTGCGGATCAGCAACATGTAATTTGCGATTTAAAAAAAACTGAATAGACAGACAGATGAATTGTTCCGACAATAGAGGGTGGTTGCGGGTTTTCGATGTTATGTGCTATTCATGGGGGGTGTAGACAAATTTTTTGTTTGTGACGCAGTCCCCGCAATGACACAGTTTTAGTCATGGGTATTTAGTTCAATTGCTTGGTATCCACGCTTGACGTAAATGCCCGGAATTATGTTTGGACTTTTGAACTTGCCCGGCTAGAGGTGCGAGTGGATCGGTGTGTGTATGTGTGGGTTTGCGTAATTCCCATATCGGGTATTTTTATTAAATTTTTTTCTATTCACCTTTTTTTTGTTTGCTTTCACATTGACATTGCCCTGCAAAGATAAGAAGAGAACCAAAAAAAAAAAATTAGTTATAAAAATTTTATTTTCAAAAATAAATCATAATGTTCCGAAAATTCGTTTTTTTAGTCTTGACGCCAATTAAATATAGAAAGATTACACTTGTAGATTAGGTGGAGGTACTCTATTTTTGGTCAACCAAAAAAAAAAAAATTTGGTCATTTCCGTCCATTCAATACCTTCATTAAAAAAACATGACGACATCCGAACTACTTCAAAAAAACATTTTTTTTTTTTTTTTTTTTTGAGGACAACCCCCTCATCACTTAAGGCCCAGAGATAAGCGCTGTGGAAATACGCAAACAGTTTATGGAAATTTCTTTAGAAAAAAAAAATATAAAAAAGCTGGTGCGTCAACAGGTCTAATTTTTTTGTTCGAGTGGAATGGAGTGAACACAGTCATAAAGATAAGCCATGGACTTGACAAGGTAAATGGATTTTTTTTCTTTTTGTACAAAAAAAATCGAAGGGTATCTGTACCCAATGCAAATATTTAAAAAAATAGGGTATATTTATAGGCGTGGATTTTTTAAAAATATTTTTAGGGGTCTACCCTAAGGCGTGGATTCTTTACAAATATTTTTAGGGGTCTACCCTAAGGCGTGGATTCTTTAAAAAATATTTTTAGGGATCTACCCTAAGGCGTGGATTCTTTAAAAAATATTTTTAGGGGTCTACCCTAAGGCGTGGATTCGTTAAAAATATTTTTAGGGGTCTAACCTAAGGCGTGGATTTTTTAAAAATATTTTTTTGGGGTCTAACCTAAGGCGTGGATTCTTTAAAAATATTTTTAAGGGGTCTACCCTAAGGCGTGGATTCTTTACAAATATTTTTAGGGGTCTACCCTAAGGCGTGGATTCTTTAAAAAATATTTTTAAGGGTCTACCCTAAGGCGTTGATTCTTTAAAAAATTCTTATTAACGGATATTTATTGACGATACGAGGAGCGAATATCGATTCGGAACTCTACCTTGTAGCAGCCAAGGTTCGCACTCGTCTTAATGTTGTGCGGATTTTTTCAAAATATTTTTAGGGGTCTACCCTAAGGCGTGGATTCTTTAAAAATATTTTTTAACAGATATTTATTGGCGATGCGAGGAGCGAATATCGATTCGGACCACTACCTTGTAGCAGCCAAGGTTCGCACTCGTGTTAATGTCGCGAATTTTTTAAAAATATTTGTAGGGGTCTACCCTAAGGCGTCGATTCTTTAAAAATATTTTTAACAGCGTTTATTGGCGTTTCCAGGAGCGAATATCGATTCGGACCACTACCTTGTAGCAGCCAAGATTCACAGCACTCGTCTTAATGTTGTGCGGATTTTTTAAAACTATTTTTTAACGGATATTTACTGGAGTGGATTTTTTTTCGTGGCCTTCCCCTTCGGCGTGAACCATCAACTGGTTCGCTTTTATACGCCATCTGGGCTGGGGCATCTTCATCCATTCTCACAACATGACCTACCCAACGTAGTCGCTGCAGCTCAATACGTCTAACAATGTCGATGTCCGTGAAAAGCTGGTACACCTCATGGTTCATTCGTCGGCGATATTCGCCGTCAGCAAAGATCGGCCCATAGATCTTTCGGAGAATTTTTCTCTCAAACACACTAAGATCTGCCTCATCTGCTTGCGCAAGTACTCATGCTTCAGATCCATATAATAGCACGGGTAGTATCAGCGTCTTGTAGAGTGTGAGTTTGGTCTGGCGGGAGGTGGGCTTGTTTCTTAACTGCTTACTTAGACCATAGTAGCATCTGTTGGCCATCACAATCCTTTTCCGAATTTCAAAACTGATGTCATTCGTTATAGTGGTATGGCGGTAGCAAGGTATATAAAGCTGTAGTTCTCAAGTTTCACAGTTGGTCCGAGTCTACTGGAGGCGTCTTGCGCGTTGATACCATCAGCTTGGTCTTCTCGCCGTTTACTGCCACACCCACTTTGGCAGACTCCTTCTCAATTTGTTCAAAGGTGGCTGTTACCGCTCGCAATATTCGACCCATTATATCGATGTCATTGGCGTAGGCGAGTAACTGGTGTTATTTGGTGTACATAGTGCCATTTCTGTTCACCTTTGCCTCTCGTATGACCTTTTCCAGCAGGATGTTAAACAGATCACATGACAAACTGTCACCTTGTCTGAATCCTCGTTCGGTATTGAAGGGCTCCGATAGGTCCTTTCCTACTTTAACTGCTGACCTTGTGCCACTTAAAGTTATCCTGCATAGCCGTATTAATTTTGCAGGAATGCCGAACCATCATCTCTTATCTTTTCGAAAACTTCACTCTTAGCTTTCATAAAAAACCAAAGCACCCTCATAGACAACCGTGGAGCTGAAAACCACGGAAAATAGCAAAGCTGTCCGGAGCAACAACTGCAGCGCAAACAAGTATACTGCCGAATGCAACGGAGTTATGCCATCGACCACCACCTATTAACAAAGTGGAGAAAATAGATAGGAACGTCCTTCGAACTGCCAGAACGTAATTGAACGATATAAGCAACTGAACGAGGTGAACGACTTAGTTCACTTTTAAAAAATGATCTAGTTCGTTCGATCACTGAACTGAACGAGTTTGCCCAAAACTACGGTATAGCCTTCCTCGACAGCCTTACTTATTGAGATAAAATTTCCGTCAAGATCCGGTGCATACAAAACATTTTTTAACCGAACTTTGCACTCCGCATTAATAACAAATTCACTTTTTCAAATAGCAGTTATGAAAGTATTGCCGGGCAGATATATTTTCTCATTGCACTCTTCAAATTTCGTGAACAAATCACGACTATGGCACATGTACGATGTTGCACCACTGTCGACATACCAAACATCATACTTTCGCTTCGGCTTAAGTACTGGTTTCTTACTGACGGGGCCTGGATCCCTCAATGCGTTTCTGAATAAAAGAAGCCTGTCCCAGACAGATTTATGTGGGTGAGGGATGGCTGCGGACTGGTGGCATATACTGACAGAATGCCGTTACTATGATGACATGAGAGATTTAGCAAGTATGGGTATATAGAATGGAGGGGCGGGGTGGGATTTCAGTAGGGCTCTTGATCTGACGATCGGATATTTAGTTGTTCAAGTAGTGTTGCTCGTGAAGCATTTAGGAGAAGGACAGCACTTAGTGGAGGTGGTTCTCGGTCGTAGCCCCCTTACAGGTGGGCTCAGTCGGTTGCACCGGGTGGCGGTGGGTGATGGTTTTGGTGCGGTTATCGGCGGTTGCTGGTGGTGAGCGTGCTGCCTGCAGTTGTTGTTGCATCGTGGGTGGTACGCGGTTTCTACTTCATGAGCTTCACTAGTGTTGTGGATGTAGGGTAGGCTGTCCCGGAGGACAGTGTTGTTAATTGTTTGTGTTGTGATGCCGCGGTCCTTTGGGCCCTTTGTGCAGTCCATGAGGACAGCATGTTAATTGTTTGTGTTGTGTGTATTTGTTCGATGTCGCCACTGCCTGTGGCTAGGTTTTTCCTTGTCGCTTGCGGTTTTAGATGTTGCCGTATATTATTGTTTTGGGTTACCTGCTGTATATAACCAGCAGCCAATGAGGTATTCGCATTTGCACGATGTTCACCTTCTTCTAGTAACTTCAATTTTAAAGCATGGAACGTCGGCAAAATGTCTCGAGTCTCCATTGCAACACCAAAATTCTCCCAAACTCGACAGAAGAATAATTAATAGAGTTGGGTAGTTCCGGAACGAACTAGTTCATTGGAACTATTCCAAGAAAGGAATGATCGGAACTAGTTCCAGCTCTTTAATTAATATAGTTCCATTTTCTGATCTCGTTCTAACTAGGTATACATATTTGGTTAGGCTACAAAGTGTATTCTCTGCAGGTATATTTTCAACATATTTATAGGATTTTTAAAAAAATATTTTTTGAGGGTATATTTATAAGCGTGGATTTTTTAAAACTATTTTTTAACTGTCAATCGCAATCAATTATTTTTTTTCAATTGTTTAATTATTTTTTTTTCAATAAACACCACTCCAAAATCAAATATTTTTTTATAGATCCCAATAACAATAAAAAAAATAAAAAATCTATATTCGTTACAATTGGGTCTAAAGGTACGAAAATTAGCAGTGCTTAGCACCGGTTTACACTGGTTATAATTAGCCCGAACCAACCAACCAAACATTTCATACATAAGTCCGATCCATCCATCCATCTATGTCCCATAGAACTAACCAACCAACTCAAACCCAACCCATTATGACAGGCGAAACTTTAATTTGTCGTAAATTGATTTGAGTTCGTCCGCTGTTGTCGATGTTGTTGTAGCGTGATATTGCTATTATGCGACGTGCGTATTGACAGGTGCTGGCTGGCAATGGTGGTGGGCGGGAAGGTGGTACGTATATTTAATATCAATTTACACCTGGATCGCATATCTGATATTCCGAACGAACCAAAAAAAAAAGAAACAAAATACCCAACTCATCATTGCTGCCGATGTTACTCCGCATGACGTCAAGTGGCTGGTATTCCGCTGGTTATTAAAAATGTTTGGTTTGATAAATTCCATTGCTCCCATTCACACATCCGACGGGGTTGATGTTGTCGTTTTTTTCTAGCAAATATTTGTTAACAAGTCCATCGCGTAATGAAACCGGCGAATTATGACAGGTCTGGCATATTGGCTGGCAGGTATATATGGAGACAGTTTATCAGCATAACATTGCTAGAATTCACACCATTAAGAGGTTAGGAAGGAAAGGGGGTTTGGAATATCGGACGGCATCCACAAGGCCTAGAAGTTTCGATCTGAAACAATTTGTAAAATAAGATCAGTTCTAAGCATAGATTTTTCTATGTAACTTGATCTTCGTTCTCAGTTTTTTTGGTATTCTATATATTTGCTTGCTTGTAATGACCTTGAGAGGTACCTCTGAAGCTCATTGGCCTTTGCCGCCAATCGCTGGGGAATTCCGCAAAACAAAATTTGCTTATCTCTGAAATGTCCCCAACAGCCGCTTATCTGGACTCACTGTTTTTCATTATGAATATTATAAATATTTAATATTTGCCCTCGATATTTATTTTCCAACGAATTTATAGATTAGCTTGGATAAATCGCCCTCACGAAACGCCTCCACAAATTGTGTCAAATTAAGGCAGCCAAAAACAATTCATGAGATAGGTCATTAAGATAAGGGCAGGGATTATACCCTGATATAAACATGAAAAAGTTCCCCAGAAGATTATGCAGTTTTATATATTTTTTAATGGTGCATACTTTTAGGCTCGAATAGAAAAATATGTTTAAAAAATCCACGCGTAATGGTAGGTCATAGAAAAATATGTTTAAAAAATTGCTGCCTAATGGTAGGCCATAGAAAAATATCTTTAAAAAATCCACGCTTAATGGTAGGCCATAGAAAAATATCTTTAAAAAATCCACGCTTAATGGTAGGCCATAGAAAAACATGTTCAAAAAATCTACGCCTAATGGTAGGCCATAGAAAAATATCTTTAAAAAATCCACGCCTAATGGTAGGCCATAGAAAAATATCTTTAAAAAATCCACGCCTAATGGTAGGTCTTAGAAAAATATCTTCAAAAAATCCACGCCTAATGGTAGGCCATAGCAAAATATGTTTAAAAAATCCACGCCTAATGGTAGGTCATAGAAAAATATGTTTAAAAATCCACGCCTAATGGTAGGTCATAGAAAAATATCTTTAAAAATCCACGCCTAATGGTAGGTCATAGAAAAATATCTTTAAAAAATCCACGCCTAATGGTAGACCTTAGAAAAATATATTTAAAAAATCCACGCCTAATGGTAGATCATAGAAAAATATCTTTAAAAAAATCCACGCCTAATGGTAGGCCATAGCAAAATATGTTTAAAAAATCCACGCCTAATGGTAGGTCATAGAAAAATATCTTTAAAAATCCACGCCTAATGGTAGGTCATACAAAAATATCTTTAAAAAATCCACGCCTAATGGTAGACTTTAAAAAGTATCTTTAAAAAATCCACGCCTAATGGTAGACCTTAGAGAAATATCTTTAAAAAATCCACGCCTAATGGTAGACCTAAGAAAAATATCTTTAAAAAATCTACGCCTATAAATATACCCCAAAAAGTATTTTTAAAAAATCCAGGCCTATAAATATACCTCAAAAATGTATTTAAAAAATACAAATTTTTGCCCTTCACTGTACACTAAAAAACTGGCTAATTGCAAAATCGGATTAACTGTCATCATAAAATAATAAACTAAATAAATTAAGACAAACTGACTGGTCGGTTGGCTGACTGGCTGACAGTCACACATTCACTTCGAGGCAGTTCATTCGGCCTCCTAGAATGCATCTAATCTTAGATACAAAACAAAAAACAATATGAATATTTTTTTATGAATGGTTTGACTTGGAAAATTATGTGCAATAAAACCCCGAGTTTTATTCTCTGTCAGAGGTAAACAGAAAAAACAACAACAATAAAAAAATAGCAAAAACAAAATGTCATAATAATTATTCTTATTCTAGTTCTGGCAGCTTCATTGCTGTGACGTCAAAATATTGAAAAAAAAATTCTCAGAGACCTGTTTCAGATTTTTTTCAATAGAATTTAATTAAAAGCTGGCTGTTACACGCTCCCGGCCGATAATAATTGTCCACCGGGTGGCCATAAACACGTTATAATAGAAAGCCATTGTCAGTCAGTGTGTCAATCAAATTATTAAAATTGACAGTTGTTGTTGTTGTGATTTTGACATACCGACTCTGTCATACGCCACTGCATAGTGAAGTGAAGCTTTTAAGGTGATCGGCGATCGAAGTGTTTGCGTTTTTAATTAACAGTACAATTTGAATACTTGGTGTGAGGGGGGTAGTTCCGCAATCAGCTGACTTTTGTTTTCTAACAAATTTGAGGTTAAAATTTCTTTGATATATATTAAAGCTAACGATTTTTGATGGTCGACGACCCATAGTGAAATTCGATGGAGAATATTTTTTTCATTGATTTCATCTCAATAAAATGCACCACTGTGGGACAAATTGCCACATTTGGGAAAATATATAAAATTAAGAAAACTTATTTTGAGGGACCCCATTTAAAGGCTATAATATTTTATTGGTAAATATTACAACTACAGATTTTTGTTGGTCGGTGACCCATAGTGAAATTCGATGGAGATTATTTCTTTCATTTGCACCAACCGGCTAAAATGAAGTAGTAATTGTAAAATTGGCCTTCTTTTGGAATTATACCAATTTAACACCAAAAATATAGGTTTTAATTTTATACCGAAATTGAGGGTCGAATTTCTTTGATATATATTATAGCTGCAGATTTCATGTGGTCGGTGACCTATAGTGAAATTTGATGGAGAATATTTCTTTCTTCGATTTCATCCCACTAAAATGCACCACAGTGGGACAAATTGCCACATTTGGGAAATTAGATAAAATTAAGCAAACTTATTTTGGAGACCCCATTTAAGGGTGATATTTTATTGGTAAATATTACAACTACCGATTTTTGTTGGTCGGTGACCCATAGAGCAATTCTATGGAGATTATTTCTTTCATTTGCACCAACCCGCTAAAATGAAGTAGTAATGGTAAAATTGGCCTCCCTTTGGAAATATAGCCATTTGACCCCAGAAATTTAGGTATTCATATTATACCAAATTTGAGGGTCGAATTTCATTGATATATATATTAGATGCAGATTTCATGTGGTCGGTGACCTATAGTGAAATTCAATGGAGAATATTTCTTCCATTGATTCCATCTCACTAAAATGCACCACAGTGGGAGAAATTGTCACTTTTGGGAAATTATACAAAATTGAACCAACTTTTTTGGAGACCCATTAAGGCCATTTAAGGGCGATATTTTATTGGTATATATTAAAGCTATAGACTTCTTATGGTCAGTGACCCATAGTGAAATTTGATGGAGAATATATTTCTCATTGGCATTAACCCTTAGGGAGAATTGGTAAAAATTACCTCCTTTTGGGTGAATTGGGTATTTTTCCAAAGGGAGAAAATACCCAATTCACCTCAAAAAAATAATACTTTAGTTTTGTACCAAATTTGAGGTTAGAATTTCTTTGATATATATTATAGCTGAAGATTTCAAGTGGTCGGTGACCTATAGTGAAATTTGATGGAGAATATTTCTTCCATTGATTCCATCCGACTAAAATGCACCACAATGGGACAAATTGCCACATTTGGGAAAATAGACAAAATTGAGCAAACTTCTTTGGGGGACCCAATTTAAGGGCGATATTTTATTGGTATATACTAAAGCTATAGATTTTTGTTAATCGGTGACCCATAGTGAAATTTTATGGAGAATATTTTTCTCATTGGCATTAACCCTCTAAAATTAGGGAGAATTGGTAAAAATGACCTCCCTTTTCAATAATACCCAATTCACCCCAAAAAATACATTTTTAGTTTTCTACCAAATTTGAGGTTAGAATTTCTTTGATATATATTAAAGCTACAGATTTTTGATGGTCGGTGACCCATAGTGAAATTCGATGGAGAATATTTCTTCCATTGATTCCATCCGACTAAAATGCACCACAGTGGGTCAAATTGCCACATTTGGGAAAATAGACAAAATTGAGCAAACTTCTTTGGGGGACCCAATTTAAGAACGATATTTCGTTGGTATATATAATAGCTACAGATTTCATATGGTCAATGACCCATAGTGAAATTTAATGGAGAATATTTTTCTCATTGACATTAACCCTCTAAAATTAGGGAGAATTGGTAAAAATTACCTCTTCTTGGAATAATACCCAATTCACCCAAAAAAATACATTTTTAGTTTTCTACCAAATTTGAGGTTAAAATTTCTTTGATATATTTTAAAGCTACAGGTTTCTTGTGGTCGGCGATCCACAGTGGAATTTAAAGGAGAATATTTCTTTCATTTGCATCAACCCGCTAAAACGAAGTAATAATGGTAAAATTGCCCTCCATTTGGAAATATACCCAATTGTCCCAAAATAAATATTTTTTGGTTTCTACCAAATTTGAGGGTGGTATATATATGATACATATATTACAGCTACCAATTTCATGTGGTCGGTGACCCATAGTGAAATTTAATGGAGAACATTTCTCTCATTGACACCAACCCCCCATAATGAAGGTGTATTGGTATAATTGACCTCCCTTAGGAATTATACCGAATTTACCCCAGAAGTGTAGATTTTAAATTTATACCAAAATTAGGGAGGGTATTTCATAGTTATATATCAAAGCTACAGATTTTTGTTGATCTGTGACCTATAATGAAATTTGATGTAGAACATATTTTTCATTGACATCAACCCTCTAAACTGTAGTAGTGTTGACAAAATTGGCCTCATATGGGAATAATATCCAATTGACCCAAAATCATACTTTATTGTTTTTTATACCAAACTTGAGGCAGATATTTTATTGGTATATATCATAGCTACAGATTTTTGTTGGATGAGAACCCATAGTGAAATTTTGTGTAGAATATAACTTCCATTGAGACCAAACTCTAAAAAAAAGCGGTGATGATAAAATTGGCCTCTTTCGACAATAATACCCCAATTGACCCAAAATCATACTTCATTGTTTTTATGCCCAATATTGGCTGATATTTAGGCAAATATTTTATTGGTATATATCATAGCTGTACATTTCTGTTGTTTGGGGACCCATAGTGAAATTTTATGTAGAATATATCGTCCATTACGACCAAACCTCTAGAATAAAGTTGTAGTGGTAAAATTGGCCTCTTTTGACAATAATACCCAAATGACCCAAAATCATACTTAATTATTTATATACCAAAATTGTGGCCGATATTTTATTGGTATATATCATAGCTGCAGATTTCTTTTGATCGGTGACCTATATTTTTGGATGAGAACCCATAGTGAAATTTTATGTAGAATATAACTTCCATTACAACCAAACCTCTAAAATAAAGCGGGGGTGGTAAAATTGGGATCTTTCGACAATAATACCCCAATTGACCCAAAATCATACTTCATTGTTTTTATACCAAACTTCAGGCCGATATTTTATTGGTATATATCATAGCTACAGATTTTTTTGGATGAGGACCCATAGTGAAATTTAGCGTAGACCATAACTTCCATTACGACCAAACCTCTAAAATAAAGTTGTAGTGGTAAAATTGGCCACTTTCGACAATAATACCCAATTGACCCAAAATCAAACTTCATTGCTTTTATTTCCAAATTGGCTGATATTTAGACTAATATTTTATTGGTATATATCATAGCTACAGATTCCGGTTGTTTGATGACCCATAGCGAAATTTTATGTACAATATAACTTCCATTACCACCATGCCTCTAAAATAAAATTGTAGTGGTAAAATTGGCCACTTTCGACAATAATACCCAAATTGACCCAAAATCATACTTCATTGTTTTTATACCAAACTTGAGGCAGATATTTTTTCGGTATATATCATAGCTACAGATTTTTGTTGGATGAGGACCCATGGTGAAATTTAGTGTAGAACATAACTTCCATTGAGACCAAACCTCTAAAATAAAGCGGGGGTGGTAAAATTGGCTCTTTCGACAATAATACCCAAATGACCCAAAATCATACTTCATTGTTTATACACCCACATTAAGGCTGAAGTTTCATTGGTACACGACATAGCTGCAGATTTTTGTTGGTCGGTAACCTAAAGTGAAATTTAGCGTAGAACATAACTTCCATTAAGACCAAATTTCTAAAATAAAGTTGTAGTGGTAAAAATTGGCTCTTTCGACAATAATACCCAAATGACCCAAAATCATACTTCATTGTTAATGTACCAAAATTGAGGTTGCTATTTTAGTAGTATATATCGTAGCTGCAGATTTCTGTCGATAGGTGACCTATAGTGAAATTTTGTGTAGAATATAACTTCCATTGAGACCAAACCTCTAAAATAAAGCGGGCATGGTAAAATTGGCCTCTTTTGGCAATAATACCCCAATTGACCCAACATTCACGCCTATAAATATGCTTCAAAAAAATAATTTTAAAAAATCCACGGCTATAAATATACCCTAAAAAATATATTTTTTTATATATCCAAGCCTATTTAAAAAGTTTTGAATTCCTCTGGGTATCCATTGTAGGCTATCAGGGCCATTTCTGAATCATCGCCAACTTCGAAATACAAAAAGTGAAATAATTTATTAATAATAATTATTATTGGAATTATTGTTGTTGTTGTTGCTGTTGTTTTCTGTTAAAGTCACTTACCTTGAGTATCGCGGTAATCACTTTTTATTGTGGCTGACCCATAAAACGACACCAAAAACAACAACAACCAAGCTACACAGAAGCCCACAACATATTGTCAAACTAGTCACCCCGCTTCGATACAAACAAACATATTGTCAAGTGTGTAATTTTGGGACACATACGTACATACATACATATGTATGACAATTTATCTGTCAAAACATACACTTTAGTGTAATTGTCAACAATGACAGTACGACAAAAACAATGCTTGAGATGCAATCTGCTAGTGTTTTTTTTTTTCGGAAAACACAATAAAGGCTTTAACGAAGGCCTTACAGCAACAAGTTTGTATGTAAATGAGGAAGTTTTTTTTTTTTGCAGTAGGTGGATTCATTTTTGTCAGGTTTTTTGAAATCTTTTTTTTTCATTATTATTTAAAAATCTGTTTTATAGACTTCAGATTCACGTTGGGCGCCAAAAAAACTGTTCGTTCATTCCCGAAATAAAAGGTGCAGGTGATAAGAGGTTTTTTTTTTTTTTTTTTTGTTTATTTGTTTTAATTTTTTTTATACTTATTGGGTGAACGTCATTTGCTTAAGTTTTATGACTTAATATATGTATGTGTTTTGAAATAATTGTCTGTTTATTTGAAGAGAAAATAAGAAGAAACACATTTCTGTTTTTTCTTATCATTTTGCAAATATTGACTTCGAGTCCATCAACAGCTGGGGTGTCTACGCAACGCGTAATGCTTGCTTTGATAATTACTGGGTGGCGCAGTGGCGGTGCGATTCTTATTTTTTTTCTAGTGGTAAACTTAAGAGAGTGGGAGGGGGCATTTAAATAAAAAATCACCGGGGACACCTGACCAAGGGATTTTGTAATAAAACGTAATATGAAAACCAAATTGTTACCCACATTTTAGGGATATATATCCAAGCCACAGATTGCTTGTGGTCGGAAACCCATAGTGAAATTTGATGGAGAATATTTCTCTCATTAACATTAACCCTCTCAAATGAAGGAGAATTGGTAAAAATTACCTCCCTTTGGAATAATACCCAATTTACCCCAAAAATTTAGGTTTTGATTTACTATCATATTTGAGGTTCAAATTTCTTTGATATATATTACAGCTACAGATTTTTGTTGATCGGTGACCCATAGTGAAATTTGATGGAGAGTATTTTTTCCATTGATTCCTTCCACTAAAATGCACCACAGTGGGACAAATTGTCACTTTTAGGAAAGTAGACAAAATTGAGCAAACTTTGTTGCGGGATCTAATTTGAGGGCGATATTTTATTAGTAAATATTACAGCTATAGATTTTTGTTGATCGGTGACCCATAGTGAAATTTGATGGAGGATATTTTTTCCATTGATTCCATTCCACTAAAATGCACCACAGTGGGACAAATTGTCACTTTTGGGAAAATAGACTAAATTGAGCAAACTTTGTTGCGGGATTTAATTTGAGAGCGATATTTTATTAGTAAATATTACAGCTACTAATTCTTATTGGTCGGTGACCCATAGTGAAATTCGATGGAAAATATTTCTTTCATTTGCATCAACCCGCTAAAATGCAGTAGTAATGGTAAAATTGACCTCCCTTTGGAAATATAGCCATTTGACCCCAGAAATGTAGGTATTCATTTTATACCAAATTTGAGGGTGGTATTTCTTTGAGATATACTGCAGCTAGAGATTTCCCATGGTCGGCGATCTATATTGAAATTTAGTGTAGAACATAATTTCCATTGAGAGTAAACCTCTAAAATAAAGTAGTAGTGGTAAAATTTGTCACTTTCGACAATAATACCCAATTGACCCAAAATCTTACTTCATTCTTTATATACCAAATTTGAGGATGGTATTTTATTGGTTTATATTGTGCTTACAGATTTTTGTTGGAAGAGGACCCACAGTGAAATTTTGTGTAGAACATAACATCCATTGAGACCAATCCTGTAAAATAAAGCTGCAGTGGTAAAATTGGTCTCAATCGACAATAATACCCAAATGACCAAAAAATACTTCATTGCTTTTATGCCCAAAATTTACTGATATTTAGGATAATATTTTATTGGTATATATCATAGCTACAGATTTTTGTTGGATGAGGACCCATAGTAACATTTAGTGTAGAACATAACTTTCATTGAGACCAAACCTCTAAAATAAAGTGTAGATGGTAAAATTGGCCTCTCTCCCCAATAATACCCAATTGACCCAAAATCATACTTCTTTTTTTATATACCAAAATTGAGGCTGGTATATTATTGGTATATGTCATAGCTGCAGATTTTTGTTGGTCGGTGACCTATAGTGAAATTTAGTGTAGAATATATCTTCCATTGACATCAAATCCCTAAAATAAAGCTGTAGTGGTAAAATTGACCTCTTTCGACAATAATACCCAAATGACCCAAAAAAATACTTCATTGCTTTTATGCCCAAATTGGCTGATATTTAAGCTAATATTTTATTGGTATATATCATAGCTACAAATTCCGGTAGTTTGGGGACCCATAGTGAAATTTGGTGTGGAACATAACTTCCATTGACATCAAGTCCCTAAAATAAAGTGGGGATGTTGAAATTGGCCTTTTCTGCAATAATACCCAATTGACCCAAAATCATAATTCATGGTTTATATACCAAAATTGATGTTTATATTTTATTGGTATATATCATAGCTACAGATTTTTGTTGGTTGGGAACACATAGTAAAATTTTATGTAGAACATAACTTCCATTGAGACTAACCCTCTAAAATAAAGTAGTAATGGAAAATTGGCCTCATTCCACAATTATACCAAAAATCATACTTCATTGCTCTTATGCCCAAATTGGCTGATATTTAAGCTAATATTTTATTGGTATATATCATAGTTACAAATTCCGGTAGTTTGGGGACCCAAAGTGAAATTTAGTGTAGAACATAACTTCCATTAAGAGCAAATCTCTAAAATAAAGTGGGGATGGTAAAATTGGCCTCTCTCGACAATAATACCCAATTTGCCCAAAATCATACTTCTATGTTTATATACCAAAATTGAGGCTGGCATTTTATTGATATATATTATAGCTACAGATTGTTGTTGGTTAGGGACCTATAGTGAAATTTAGTGTAGAACATAACTTCCATTAACATCAAGTCCCTAAAATGAAGTTGTAGTGATAAAATTGGTCTCTTTCGACAATAATACCCAATTGACCCAAAATCATAATTAATTGTTTCTTTTCCAAAATTTTGTTATTAATATTTATTTATAAATAAATATTTATATTTATTTGGGGTCTCACGACCCTGCCCTGATCATTTTTTTATTTTTTGCAAAATTTCTAAATTGTTTATTTATAAACAAATATTGTTTTATTTTTAAATAAGGCAATGATTGTGTTCAACCACAAACGATAAATATTAAACAAAGCATAGAAAATAAATGAAATTAAAAAAAAGAAAAACACAACATTAAATAACACTCCCCAAATATATATATAAATTAGAAAAAATAAAAAACAAATGTTTTTATTGATTAATTAAATATCATTATTTTATGGTTTGTTTAATAATAAAGAAAATTTAAAAAAAAGAAATAAACACACATACATTGTTGCTGTTCACACTTAATTATTTTTTTAATGAGGTATATAATGATTAATAATAAAACAAAATTAGCAAAAAAAATATATACAAAAATTTCAAAATTAATTTCGAAAGCCAAAAAGAAATCGCTTTAATTTTATTTTTATATTGTTGGATTAAGTTATAAATAAATCTCGTGTTTAAAAATATACTATATGTACATAACATTATAAATGACAACAACTTTTTTTGAAAAAAAAAAAAAAATAACTAATAACAATATTAATGACGTCAATTGAATAATTAATGGAGAATAGTGATAGTAGTAGTAGAAAAAAATTTAAAAAAAAACTACAACTTTGAACAATGCATTTTAATTCATATTTAAACATCTGTGTGTATGTTTGAATTTTTTTTACAGACAAATCCATAACAAACACCAGTGTACAAAAACAACAACAACATCATGATCTATTACAACAATAACAACAAAAAATCGCAATAAGTTTGATTGCAAACAAAGAATTTGAATTTATAATTATAACCTCACAGCCAGCTAGCCAGGCAGGCAGGCAATCAGACTGGGAGGCATGCATCCGACTTTAGACGTCAATTTCATAATATGTATTTTCGAAAAAAAAATCTACGTCATCTGAGATAGATAAGTAATATTAAATAATTTTTAAATTAGTAGACCCCAGGCGGAGATCAGTCATAACGTTATATGGCTGATTTGAGGAGAAAATGTTAATTTGTTATAGTGATTTTGAAATGGTATTAAATTTCAACATTAATTTTCACATTAGCGGGTTGATGTTAATGGAAAATATATTCTACATGAAATTTCACTAAGGGTCTTGGAGTAACAGAAATCGGTAGCTATAATATATGGCAATAAAATATCGGCAACAATTTTGGTATAAAAACTAAGAATTTTATTTATGGTATTATTTTGAAGTGAGATCAATATTATCGGTAGTACTTCAATTTAGAGGATTGGTGTCAATGGAGGAAATATTCTACATAAAATTTCACTATATGTTCTCAAACAACAGAAATCTACAGCTGTGATATATACCAATAAAATATCAGCCACATAATTGGTATATAAACAATGATATATGATTTTGGGTAAGTTGGGTATTATTATCGAAAGTGGCCAATTTTGGCACACCAACTTTATTTTAGAGGTATGGCCGCAATGGAAGTTATGTTCTACATACAATTTCACTATGGGTTCTCAAACAGCAAAAATCTGTAGCTATGATATATACCAGTAAAATACCAGCCTCAATTTTGGTATAAAAATAATGAAGTATGATTTTGGATCAATTGGGTATTATTGTCGAAAGAGGCCAATTTTACCCTTACTACCTTATTTTTGAGGTATAGTCCTAATGAAAGTTATGTTCTACACTAAATTTCACTATAGGTCACCAACCAAAAGAAATGTCTAGCTATGATATATACCAATAAAATATCTACCTCAATTTTGGTATAAAAAAAATGAAGTATGA
Organism: Musca vetustissima; assembly: GCF_032173495.1. NCBI lineage: Eukaryota > Metazoa > Arthropoda > Insecta > Diptera > Muscidae > Musca > Musca vetustissima. The sequence goes on along the minus strand of NW_026888004.1, from coordinate 70,000 downwards.
TTTTGGGTCAATTGGGTATTATTGTCGAAAGTGGTCAATTTTACCCTTACTACCTTATTTTAGGGGTATAGTACTAATGGAAGTTATGTTCTACACTAAAATTCACTAGAGGTTATCGACCAAAAGAAATCTTTAGCTATGATATATACCAATAAAATATCTACCTCAATTTTGGTATAAAAATAATGAAGTATGATTTTGGGTCAATTGGGTATTATTGTCGAAAGTGGCCAATTTTACCCTTACTACCTTATTTTAGGGGTATAGTACTAATGGAAGTTATGTTCTAAACTAAAATTCACTAGAGGTTATCGACCAACAGAAATCCGCAGCTTGATATATACCTAAAAAATATTAACAGCAAATTTGGTACAAAATTTAAGAATTGTGATTTTAGCTTAATTGGGTGTAATTCCAATTGGATGCCAATTTTAGCAAGACTACTACAATTTACAGGCTTGTGCCTAATGGAAGATATAATCTACAGCAAATTTCACTATAGGTCAAAGACCAATAAAAATCGGTAGTGTTAATATATACCAATAAAATATTAATCTCAATTTCCATTTAAATCGAATAATTAGGGTTTGCTGCAAATTGGGTGTAATTCTAATTGGAGGCCAATTTTACCAACACCACTTAGTTTTAGAGGCTTAGTCTTAATGGAAGTTATGTTCTACACTAAATTTCACTATAGGTCTCGGAAAAGAAATCTGTAGCTATAATATATACCAGTAAAATATCAGCCTAAACTTTTGGTATGTAAACAATGATGTATGATTTTGGGTCAATTGGGCATTTTTGGCGAAAGAGGCCAATTTTGTCATTCCAACTTTATTTTAGAGGTTCAATCTTAATGGAAATTATGTTCTACACTAAAATTCACTATAGGTCACCGACCACACGAAATCTGTAGCTATTACATATATCAATAAAATATCGCCTTTAATTGGGTATATCAATATTTTTGGGTCATTTTGGTATTATTCCCTTAATGGGGACAATTTTACCATCAATACGGCATCTTAGAGGGTTGCTGTCAAGGAAAAAATAATCTCCATCAAATTTCACTGTAGGTCACCGACCACAAGAAACCTGTAGTTATCACATATTTCAATAAAATATCGCCTTTAATTGGCGTATACCGACCTTGAACAATTTTTGTGGGCATTTTGGTGTTATTCCCAAACAGGAGCCAATTTTAACCTTACAACTGCATTTTAGAGGTTTGGAGTCAATGTAGAAAATAATCTCCATTAAATTTCACTATAGGTCACCCACCACAAAAAATCGGTAGCTATGACATAAAGCCTTATAACTGTCCCCTCAATTTTGGTATAAAAACAAACAATTTTATTTTTGGGTCAAATGGGTATTATTTGCAATTTAGGCCAATTTTACCAACATTAATGCATTTTTGAAGGCTCGAGTCAACAAAGGAAATATTCTACATAAAATTCTAGTATAGGTCACCGACCAACAGAAATCTATAGCTATAACGTATATGCTTATTACCGCCCTCTCAATTTTGGTATAAAAACTAAGAATTTTATTTTTGGGTCAATTTGGTATTATTTACAATTTGGGCCAAAATAGCTGCATTTTAGAGGCTTGCCATCAATGAAGGAAATAATCTACACAACATTTCACTATGGGTCACCGACCACAAGAAATCTGCTGCTATGACATATAGCTGCAAAATTGACACCTCAATTTTGGTATAAAAACAAATGACTTAATTTTTGGGTCAATTGGGTATTATTTGCAATGTAGGCCAATTTTACCAACATTGGTGCATTTTAGAATTTGGAGTCAATGGAGAAAATATTCTCCATCAAATTTCACTATGGGTCACCGACCAACAAAAATCGGTGGCTGTGCCATATACCCTTATAACTGCCCCTCAATTTTGGTATAAAAACAAAGAACTATTTTTTTGGATCAATTGGGTATCATTTGCAATTTAGACCAATTTTACCAATATTGCTGCATTTTTGAAGGCTCGAGTCAAAGTAGGAAATATTCCACATAAAATTCTAGTATAAGTCACCGACCAACAGAAATCTATAGCTATAACGTATACCCTTATTACCGCCCTCTGAATTTTGGTATTGAAACAAAGAACTTAATTTTTGGGTCAAATGGGTATTTTTTGCAATTTAGGCCAATTTTACCAACATTACTGCATTTTAGAGGGTTGAAGTCAATGGAGGAAATATTCTACATACGATTCTAGTATATGTCATCGACCACCAGAAATCTGTAGCTATAACATATACCCTTAATTCCGCCCTCTTAATTTTGGTATAAATACTAAGAACTTTTTTGGGTCAAATGGGTATTTTTTTGCAATTTAGGCAAATTTTACTAATATTGCTGCGTTTTAGAGGATTGCAATCAATGGAGGAAATATTCTCCACCAAATTTCATTATGGGTCACCGACCACAAGAAATCTGCAGCTGTGACATGTAGCTGCAAAATTGACCCCTCAATTTTGGTATAAAAACAAATGACTTCGTTTTTGGGTCAATTGGTTATTTTTTTCAATTTAGACCAATTTTACCAATATATCTGCATTTTAGGGTGTTGCAGTCAATGGAGGAAATAATCTTTATCAAATTTCACTATGGGTCACCGACCATCAGAAATCTGTAGCTATGGCATATACCCTTATAACTGACCCCTCCATTTTGGTATAAAAATAAATAATTTTATTTTTGGGTCAAATGGGTACTTTTTGCAATTCAGGCCAATTTTACCAATATATCTGCATTTTAGAGGGTTGCATTCAATGGAGGAAATAATCTACACAAAATATCACTATGGGTCACCGACCACAAGAAATCTAAATGAATAGAATTTCACATTTAAGTGGGATATAGCAACCTAGAATAACTATTTTAGCTCATTTTGATATTTGTGCAATTTTGACAGTATAACTTCATTTTACAGGATCGCTGCCAATAACAAAAATAATCTCCATCAAATTTCACTATGGGCCACCGACCAACAGAAATCTGAATATAATACTCGTGGGCCTGAAATACCACCCTCAAATTGTTATATGCCTTGTTTTTTTAATTACATGCACGCTCGGCTTAGTTCACCTCATTCATGTTATTGTTCTGACAGCAATAAAACAACAACAACAATACACACTTTTTATTAGATTAATTAGAGCTTAACAAATTTTACTGTTTTTGCATTTTTTGTAATTAAATTTTCACTACATAATAAAAAATAAAATAAAAATATTCAACAAATAGAGCGCCACAACGTCTATCTACCCCATGGAACAGAATTTTTGTTGAAAGCCGCCAAGTCACGAAGCAATGTTTGTGGTTGGGATCCGTCGCCGCCGTTTTGGCTCACTGGATGAGTATGCGCAGCAGGTTTTTTTTTATTGCTGCTATTGTTGTTGTTGTTATATTTTTATTTGTTGTTTAGAATTTGTGTGCTGTGTGAATAAACGATGTTGGGTGCCTGGCTTTTGGGTTTGCTGATTGCTGTTGCTGTTTGTTAACGACCCAGTGACACAATTTAACATGTGTAATTTTTTTTTGTTGTTGTATTTTATTGTTGTTGGCTTTTTTTAACTCCTCCTTTTTCAATTTGTTTTTCGTTCTACGATTTCTAGCATTGGCGAATTTGTATTTTATGTTTGCATGAATATAATTTGTTTGAATTTTTGTTTGTGAGAAACAAGTTTGTGTACTACAATCATTTTTAATATTTTTTCTAGCTGTTTAAATTTTTCATTTTTTTTCGAACCAGTTTCTATTTTCATATGTAACAGTTATTACATATACATAAATATAGTTTTTGTACAAGTATAATCTTGCCAATCAACTCTCAATGGCCACTAATGGGGTGGACAATTGTTTCTTTATATAAGGCTTTCGAATTTGTTGCGACTTCTCCCGTTTAACTTCAAATTAGCAGGATGGTCTCAAAGGCGAAAATATTCTACAGCAAATTTCACTATAGGTCACCGAACAAAGGAAATTTGTAGCTATAATATATATCAATCAAATATTGTACAGAAATTGGTTATAAAAAACGATTAACTTAAATTTTGAGTAAATTGGGTATTATTATGGAAAGTGGTCAATTTCATGGGTAAATCTTTAATGTAGACGGTTGATGCCAATGAAATAAATAATCAACATCGAATTTCACTATAGGTCACCGACCACAAGAAATCTATAGCTATGATACATAACCTTAAAACTGCCACCTCAACTTTGGTATAAAAACTAAAAACATGAATTATGGGCAATTTGGGTATTATTTTCAATTTAGACCCATTTTACCAGAAATGTTTCATTTTAGAAGGTTGGTACCAATGTAGAAAATATTCTACATCAAATTTCACTATAGGTCACCGACCACAAGAAATGTGTAGCTATGACATATAACCTTATAACTTCCCCCTTGAATTTTGGTATAAAAACAAAGAACTTTATTTTTGGGTCAAATTGGGTATTATTTGCAATTTAGGCCAATTTTTCTTACAATTCTTCATTTTAGAGGATTGGTGTCAATGAAAGAAATATTCTGCATCAAATTTCACTGTGGGTCACCGAAAACAATAAATCTGTAGCTATGATATATACCCTTATAATTGGTCCCTCAACTTTTGGTATAAAAAGTATGAACTTTATTTTTGGGTCAAATGGGTATTATTTTCAATTTAGACCAATTTTACCTACAATTCTTTATGTTAGAGGATTGGTATCAATGAAAGATATATTCTTCACCAACTTTCACTACGGGTCACCGACAACAATAAATATGTAGCTGTGACATATACCCTTATAACTTCAGCCTCAATTTTGGTATAAAATATAGAACATTAATTTTGGGTCAAATGGGCATTATTTTCAATTTAGGCAAATTTTAACAGTATTTTTCAATTTTAGAAGGTCGATGTCAATGAAGAAAATATTCTTCACCAAATTTCACTATGGGTCATCGACCACAAGAAATGTGTAACTATGACATATACCCTTAAGTCTGCACCCTCAATTTTGGTATAAAAAGTATGAACATTATTTTTGGGTTAAATTGGGTATTATTTTCAATTTAGGCCAATTTTAGCAGGCTTTTTCTCATTTTAGAAGCTTGATGTCAATGGAAGATATATTTTACATTAAATTTCACTATAGGTCACCGAACAACAGAAATCTGTAGCTATGACACATAACCTTAAAACTACACTCTCAATTTTGGTACAAGAAAACAAATTTTAATTTTGGGTCAAATTGGGTATTATTTACAAATTAGGCCAATTTTATAAGGAATTTTCCATTTTAGAAGGTCGATGTCAATGAAGAAAATATTCTGCATCAAATTTCACTATGGGTCATAGACCACAAGAAATCTGTAACTATGACATATACCCTTATATCTGCACTCTCAATTTTGGTATAAAAAGTATGAACATTATTTTTGGGTTAAATTGGGTATTATTTGCAATTTAGGCCAATTTTACCAATATTTCTTCATTTTAGAGGTTTGATATCAATTTAGGAAATATTCTTCACCAAATTTTACTAGGGGTCACCGACCACAAGAAATGTGTAGCTATGACATATACCCTCAATTTTGATATAAAAACAGAATTTCAATTTTCGGTCAAATTGGGCATTATTTTCAATTTAGGCCAATTTTAGCAGGATTTTTTAATTTTAGAAGCTTGGTATCGATGAAGAAAATATTCTGCATCAAATTTCACTATGGGTCACCGACCAAAAAATATCAATAGCTGCGATATATACACTTCTAACTTCCCCCTCAATTTTGGTATAAAAACAGAATTTTAATTTTTGGGTCAAATTGGGTATTATTTTCAATTTAGACAAATTTTACCAGAATTTTTTCATTTTAAAAGGTCGATGTCAATGATGAAAATATTCGGCATCAAATTTGACTATGGGTCACCGACCAACAGAAATATGTAGCTATGGCCTATACCAATAAAAATTCACCTTCATTTGACGTAGATTTTGAAAGAATATTTTTTAATGTAACAGCTGTTTAGTAGGCGTGGATTTTTAAAGAATAGTTTCTAGAGCATCAGCTGATAACAAGGCGGGTATTTTTATAGAATATTTTCTAAATCATATGCTGATCCCAAAGTCGTGGAGATTTTTTTAATATTTTTAGAGCGATTTTACAAATTCTAATTGGAAAAATTTACTCATTACACCTGTTCAACAACAGCTGCTTTTGGAATCAGCTGTTCTATTGATCATATGTTTAATTTATATGGCCTTTACATTTAGAAATAAAATGAGAAGATGTAATTTAAATGGACATCTTCTTAATTTTGTAATAATATTGAAAATTTTTTTTTATTTTTTTGGAAATTTCTGCCCCATATTTTCTTACCTTTTGAAAAAAAAAATTGTAATCCTAAAACGCGATCTTGGGAATTTTTACACAGATTTTAATTTATTTTTTATTTATTTTGTTTTTGTTATTTATTTTTTATTATTTTTATTTATTTTTTATTATTTATTTTTTTATTATTTATTTTTGTATTATTTATTTTTTTATTATTTATTTTTATTTCATTTTTTTTTTTTTTTTGTCAAACATCAAAACTTGTTCTCTCTAGGCCAAGAATCGAAAATGTAACACACACAAAAAATACATAAGCCAGGCCAAAAACTAGTTTTGATTTATTTATTTTTATTTTATTTTTGTTGTTTTAATTTCATTCATTTGAGGCGTTTGACGTAAATCTCAGCATTTCGAAGAACAAGAATTGGAACTTTGTTTTAAGTCGAAACTGCAGAAGATGACGTATTTTATTTCTTCTTGTTCTTCTTCTTTCTCTTCTCTTCTTAAAGCGAAAAATGTGAATGGCAAATTCTTCACAATTATTTAATACTGGGGGTGTTATTTTTTACATAAATTGATTAATTCAATTTTTTTCAAAACTCTTCAAATTTTTTTTCGTAATATATTTTAAAATATTTTTTTATAAATTCCAATTTTTTAATATTTAATTCAATATATAATTCTTTATTTTCACCGAAAACCGCCGCAAAATATCGCCACGCCGCGCCTTTCATCGACGAACGAATTGAAAAAAAAAAAAAACAAATTTTTTGGAGGTTTGTTTGGTTTTCGGTCTTGGGTGTTTGAAGCTTTTGATTTTCGTGTTTTTGTTTGTTTTTTTTTATTTATTTTCCAATTTGAATTTTGTTTTTGTTTCTGTTTTTGCCTTTTTTGTTTATTTTTCGTCGCTTCTATCCGAAAAGTCAGACTGTTGCCGCGCGCGTTTTTTACATTTCTGTTTTTTCATTCTTTCATTCGGTGCTGCGGCTGCTGGTCGGTCTGGTGCTGGCTGCTATTCTCTGTGTGTGAGTGTGTGCATTGAATGTTGGTGTTAATGTTTTGCCGCTCGGCTCACGATCGCAACTACTTACGGGATTCGTTAAACAAAAAAATTGTTATTTAAGAGTGTTTTAAGCAGCACTACACACCACTAATCCGATCTCATTTAGTACACTTGAAGAAAATAGAAATGGGGTCTTGAGAATATCAGCTGTTTACTAGTCGTGGGTTAAACATATTTTCCAAAGGAACAGCTGACTTCAAGGCATAGATTTTTAAAGCACATTTTGTAGAGCATCAGCTGTTTACCACATGTGGATTTTTTTAATAATTATTTGTAGATTATTATTTTCATGGAATATTTTATAGCTAACGATTTCTGTTGGTCAGTGACCCATAGTGAAATTTGATGGAGAATATTTTCTCCATTGACATCAACCTTCTAAAATGAAGCAATGCTTGAAAAATTGGCTCTTTTTGGAAATAAATGCCCAATTTGACCCAAAATAAATTTGTTTTCACACCAAAATTGAGGGTAAAGTTATAAGGGTACATATAGCTACACATTTTTTGTGGTCGCTGACCCATATTGAAATTTGCTGAAGAATATTTCTCCCATTGGCACATACCTTCATAAAATGAAAAATTCCTGATTAAATTGGCCTAAATTGAAAATAATGTCCATTTGACCCAAAAATAATGTTTTTATTTTGTACCAAATATTAAGGGACGAATTATATGGGTATACATCACAGCTACAGATTTCTGAGGGTCGATGGGTAAACACATGTTCTCTTATTTCTCTTCATGTCAGTAGTTGTTAATGGTGAAATATTGGTAAAATTGCACACACTTGCTCTCAATTTAATTTTGCCCAACACTGTTTTATACCAAAATCAAAGGACCAATTATAAGGGTATATATCATAGCTACAGATTTCATGTGGTCAGTGACCTATAGTGAAATTTGATGTAGAATCTTTTCTTCATTGATACCAAGCTTCTAAAATGGAAAATTCCCGATAAAATTGGCCTAATTTGTAAATAATACCCAATTTGGCCCAAAATTAATATTTTATTTTTATACCAAAATTGAGGGGGAAGTTATAAGGGTATATGTCACAGCTATTGTTTTTTGTTGGTTGGCGACCTTTAGTGAAATTTGATGTATAATATTTCTTTCATTGATACCAAAGCCCTAAAATGAAGAATTGTAGGTAAAATTGGCCTATTATGGAAATAATACCCAGTTTGACCCTAAATTAAAATTCTTTGTTTTTATACGAAAAATTGAGGGTGCAGTTACAAGGGTATATATCATAGCTACAGATTTCTGTTGGTTGGCGACCCATAGTGAAATTTGGTGAAGAATATATCTTTCATTGATACCATTACTCTAAAATCAAGAATTTCTGTAGAAATTGGCCTCTGTAGGAAATAACATCAAAATGACCCAAAAAATATAGTCATGATATGCTCAGATGACAGTGATATTTTTTTGCTATATATATTATAGCTACAGATTTTTGTTGGTCGGGAACCTATAGTGAAATTTGATGTAGAATATTTTTCTCCTTGACATCGACCTTCTAAAATGAAGAATTAGTGGTAAAATTGGTCTAAATGGGAAATAATATCCAATTGACCAAATAGTACAGGTTATAGGTTTTATACCCAATTTGGGATTGATATTTTATTAATACCTATTATACATATTTCTATTGGTCGATGATCTATAGTGAAATTTGATGGAGAATATTTCCTCCATTGACACCAACCTTCTAAAACGAAGAGTTATTGGTAAAATTGGTCTAAATGGGAAATAATACCCAATTGATCAAATAGTACAGGTTATAATTTTTATACCCAATTTGGTATGCATATTTTATTGGTATATATTATAGCTACAGATTTCTATTGGTCGATGATCTATAGTAAAATTTGATGAAGAATATTTCGTCCATTGACACCAACCTTCTAAAGTGAAGAATTGGTGGTAAAATTGGTCTAAATGGGAAATAATACCCAAATTTACAGGTTATAGCTTTTATACTCAATTTGGAATGCATATTTTATTGGTATATATTATAGCTACCGATCTCTGTTGGTCGGTGACCAATAGTGGAATTTGATGCAGAATATTTTCTCCATCGACACCAACCTTCTAAAATTAAGAATTGCTGGTAAAATTGGGCAGAACTGGTTTTAATACCTAAGTTGTCCAACATTGCAGTTCATAGTTTTTTATAGCCAAATTTGGATTGATAATCTATTGTTATATATTATCGGTACCGATTTCTGTTAGTCGGAGAACTATAGTAAAAAATCGTGTAGAATAAATCTTCCATTGACACCAACCCTCTAAAATGCAGTAATGTTTCTCAAATCGGCCTCAATTGGGAATTAACCAAACTATGTTCCTCTATAAGAATAACATTCGGTGTTTTTTAAGCAGTTAATTTGGCCATCTTTAAGGAGACCTTTTGGGCTTTAAAAAACCTTATGGGCTTCTATAAATTCCATAAATGTTGCTGAATATCATTTTTTCGAGACATCTCTTTTTGTTTTTAATTTCACCATCTCTCCACCAGTGTCCATTTTGTCTCCAAGACTCCTTTTTTATTTCGATTTTCCTGAAAAAAAATTTAGAAAAAAAATGGTTACTTATTTCCTCAGTGTACCCAAAATAATAATATACAAACTACACAACAACAACAAGTGCAGCTCTTTATTTTGTTGTTTTTCGTATTCTCCACACACATTCTTGGTCATGTACTTTAACGTCCATTGACTTTGCATGCATTCCCTTTTCATGTTCATGTACTGCTGCTGCTGTTTGCCAACCCAGTTCACCCAGTATTCCAGTCGGAACATTTTCAATACACTTCGTATTTAAAGCTGCAGCTGGCACTGGGCTGGCTATCTCCACTAAAACATACATGCAAAACAAACAATGAAAAGAGCAGCTCTGAACAGAACATGCAGTTTGACAGGCAATTGACTCTCCCCCAAAACAGCAAACTCACACACACACAGAGATTTATATTCACATACGGCAGGTGTGTGTCGGTGTCATTTTTTTTTTAACTGAGAAATTATGTTTTCATTCATAAAATATATTAAATAATAAACAAAGTTATCAAATTGCCTACTGTGCTGCAATGCAAAGAGAGAGAGAAAAAGCAACATTCCCATTTATGGCAAATTTCACACCTATCAACAATGTAAACAAAAACAAACACACACAAACCCTGGGTTGATGTTTACAAATTAGAGCGGCTCACATGCCGCCATGCAAAATCAGCTGTCAATGGCCTTATCAACATCTTGTCAAAGAGAGAGCAAATGAGAGAAAGAAGTTAGAATGAAATGAGAATATTTAAATAATTTGTTAATTTTTTTTTAATTAATAAAAGGAATTTTTTCTAGCTGGCGCTAATTAATCAATTTTTTATTTTAAAAAATAAGGCTTGGTTCAAGACCAACAACAAACAATCAATTGTATTGTTATTGCCAATTAAATACACGTATTAATTGTCGAAGTGTTAACAAATGACGTGTGAGTGACAAACAGACAGACGGACACATTCCGGCGAATAATGGTCGATTAATTACAAAAAATTAAAACAACAACAATAAAAACAATTGTAATATATCATTTTAATTAAATAGCACCCTGGGTCCAACACAAAGGGTTGATGGGAACTAATCGAACTCTATTAGGAGAGGTTCAAATTTTCTAAAGGAAGACCCTTTGGCACATCCTAGAAAGGCCTTCTATAAGGAGATTTTTTGACCACTTCTTTAAAAGACCATTTCGTCTTCCATAAGTAGAAGTTGCGATTTTCTGTAAGACCCATTGATACTCCAACAGGAAGATCTCTTTGGGCTTGTTTAGGAAGTCTCTTAGGGCTTCATTAAGAATATAATCTGGCCTTCTATGGCGATTTATTCAGAAAATGCTCATAAAAGATTTACGCCTAGTAAAAAGGGGATGCTCTAGAAATTTTTTTGCATAATATCCACGCGAACTTTACAACTGTTTTTTCAGAAAATATTCTTTTTAAAATCTCCTCCTTATGCTCTAGGAAATATTGTGGAAAAATTCAAGGCAGAATTTCTTAAAGTATTCTTAAAAAATCCTCGCCAAGGTGCCCTACAAAATGTTCCTAAAAGTCTTAGCCTTGTGATCAGCTGATCCCTTAGTGTCCATGCCAAAAATCAGCTGATCCCTTAGAAAATATTCTTTAAAAATTCATGGCTAGAAGTCAGCTGCTTCCTTAGAAAATATGATTAAAAAATCACGAATTGTAATCAGATTATTCTTCAGAAAATATTCTTAAAAATCCACAACTGGTGATCAGCTCATCCCTTAGAACATTTTCTTAAAAAATCCTCTATTTGGAAATCAGCTGATACCTAACAGAATATTTTTTTTTAATCCATTCCTAAAAATCAGCTGATCCCATAGAAAATATTATTTAAAAATCGATGCCTGATACTCAGTTGATCCCATAGAAGATATTCTTAAAAAATCCATGTCTAGAATTCAGCTGATCCCTTAGAATATCTTTTTAAAAATATTCATGCCTAGAAATCAGCTGATCCATTAGAAAATATTCTTAAAAAATTCGTATCTGATACTAAGCTGATCCATTAGAAAATATTCTTAAAAAATCCGTATCTGATACTAAGCTGATCCATTAGAAAATATTCTGATACTGTGAGATCAGCTGATACTGTAAAAAAGTCCTTAAATCCACGCCTATTAGACAGCTGATCTTCTTTAAAGAAAAATCCACGCCTATTGAACAGCTGATCTTTTTTAAAGAAAAATCCACGCCTATTAGACAGCTGATCATTTTAAAGAAAAATCCACGCCTAATAAACAGCTGATCATCTTTAAAGAAAAATCCACGCCTATTAAACAGCTGATCTTCTTTAAAGAAAAATCCACGCCTATTAGACAACTGATCATCTTTAAAGAAAAATCCACGCCTATTAAACAGCTGATCTTCTTTAAAGAAAAATCCACGCCTGTTATACACCTGATCTTCTTTAAAGAAAAATCCACGCCTATTAGACAACTGATCTTCTTTAAAGAAAAATCCACGCCTATTAAACATCTGATCTTCTTTAAAGAAAAATCCACGCCTATTAGACAGCTGATCTTCTTTAGAGAAAAATCCACGCCTATTAAACATCTGATCTTCTTTAAAGAAAAATCCACGCCTGTTATACACCTGATCTTCTTTAGCGAAAAATCCACGCCGATTAAACAGCTGATATTCTTTAAAGAAAAATCCACGATTATTTGACAGCTGATCTTCTTTAAAGAAAAATCCACGCCTATTAAACAGCTGATCTTCCTTAAAGAAAAATCCACGCCTATTAAACAGGTGATCTTCTTTAAAGAAAAATCCACGCCTATTAGACAGCTGTTCTTCTTTAAAGAAAAATACACGCCTATTAAACAGCTGATCTTCTTTAAAGAAAAATCCACGCATATTAAACAGCTGATCTTCTTTAAAGAAAAATCCACGCCTATTAGACAACTGATCATCTTTAAAGAAAAATCCACGCCTATTAAACAGCTGATCTTCTTTAAAGAAAAATCCACGCCTATTAGACAACTGATCATCTTTAAAGAAAATCCACGCATATTAAACAGCTGATCATCTTTAAAGAAAAATCCACGCCTAATAAACAGCTGATCTTCTTTAAATAACCTATTAAACAGCTTATTAATCATAAAATACTGAAAAAAATAAAAACCAATTAAATAGTATGTCAATGGAACTACGAAACTTCTACAAAATATTTTTAAAATATTACACGATTTTTAACCAGTTGGTGCTTTTAGAGAATCTTTTTTAAAAACTCCACGTCTTTTAAACTGCAGTTGATTTGGAATAAAAAAATCCTACCAATATTATTTATTATATTTCTAAAAACTACCTCGAATTACATCTCGCTTTTTTTCATATAAAAATATTTATATAATTTTCGCTGAAACTCCTTCCTAACTATTTTCTCAAATAAAAAACAAATACCAAATTCTATATCTCTTAAAAAAAAAGAAAATAAATTTCATAATAAATTGTGCGAAATATCCTTTTTTATTTTCATTTAATACGGCATTAACATTAGAACTTTTTACCGGGTTAACCTACTTTATGAGGATTTATTTGGCATATATTCAAAGAAATTGAAAATTTAAACCCACTACGTTAACCAAATCCGGTCTAATGTAAACGACCTTTAAATTAACTTTCTTTGCATCATAAGGACTTTTAGTGGGGGTTCACATGTCATGATATGTATGGCAACACTGCCATTATTTCTCACAGATGCAACCCTGAACTGTGATAACCTAAAATAACAACCCTGTTGACAAACACTCTTGTTTTTGACATCTTCTGCTTACACACACACAAAAACAACAACAACGCACACACACGCGCTTTTACACTGCACCAACGACGAACGAAAAGACTACAAGAGGAAGAAGAAGAGACAGAGATTTTTTTGCATTGTTTTAACAAAGTTAATTTCGTTCGTGCGTGTTTTTGGAGACATTTTTATAAAAAATAAAGCAAAAATATTGAAAATAATTCCCTATAATATATAAATAAAAGATTCCAGTAATTAAATATGCCCAAACCCCGCGGTGGCCAGCGTCCAAATTACAATAGTGGACAAGGTGGTGGTTCACGATATGCAGCACTGAACGACTATCAAAATGGTGGGTATTTATTTGTTGATGATGAGACAAGCAAGACATTGCGAAATACCTGCTGCGAAGTGGTGTAAACAATTTTTATCAATTTTTTTTCAATATTATTGTTTTTAGATCACGATGATCGCGGTAATGATGGCCGCAAAAAGGAGCGCAATACCACACGAAGGGTTAGTTTTAAGCCCTCAGCCTTGCAGAGTAAGGGCGGCATTAAGGGTCGTGTCAATGAGTTGGCCCTGCGTTCCCGTTTGGAGGATGATGAGGATATGGATGGTTTGGTTACCAATTTAAATGTAGGAATCAACAATTTTTTATTACGTCTTCAGGGTTTTGAAGTGAAATATTGAAATATGTGTTTTTTTCTAGTATGAAGATCGTTCACAAGGCCCCCGACGCAAAGGTTCACCCATACCCAAAGGCAAATTTGGCAAGGGCCGTAAATTGGGTATCAGTCAGTTTGGATGGTATCAAGTAACGGTGAGTCGAAAATGGATTTTTTTTTAAATTATTTATTCAATTCAATTTATTTCATAAACGAGAACCTAGCCCAAAGGGCCATGAGGGATTCCAAAAACTTTATTTAATTCTAAGATAGTATGTAGGGGAAAGACAATATTCGGGAATTGGAAAATTGTCCTCTGGAAAAAGCAATTCCAGTTGTTGCTAGAAAATGTAAATAAATTTGAAAAACAAAATTAAAGAATAGGTAGGAAAACTGCTGAAAATATCAATTTCTTAACGAAGGAATTTCAAAGTTCCTGAAACTTACTCAATTTTGGACCTCAAAAGCAACTACAACAACTAAAATCTATTCCGACGACAATCGGATCTACGCTCCAGAACGACCCCAGTTCGACTCGGCCAGGGATTGTCAACTCAGCGAAATCTATACCAAACGAAACTACAACAACTAAAATCTGCTACATTTCAATATATAAATTTACCGGAGTCCAACTCGTTTAGTGGCTGTTACAACAATCAATTTTTTTATGAAATGCTACAACAACAGCAACAACGAAATTTATGAATTTCCACGACAGGGAGGTCTATGATCGGAAACGAACCGAGTCTTACCTGGCCAACGTCTGTCATCTCAGTCAATTGTGTAAAAGCAATAAGGCTTCTACAACAACAATAAAAACAACGAACGTAAAGAATGCCATTCCCGCCAAAGGCCCTATAGAAAAAAATTCCAAAACGGATTTCCTCATCGTATAGAAAATTTCTAGAATTTCCATGTGTTGTTCTGAAGACATTTTTTGGCGGCATTTTTTTGTATGACAAAGGATATGATCAGCATGACGTCTCCGCATGTCCTTGTCCAAATTTAATTATTTTTAAAATGTGCCCTCACAGCAAGAATTCTAAGGTCAGGGTACCATTTATCTAATAAACAGACTAATGAGGTCTTCTCCACGCCTAAAAAGCGGTAATTTTTCAAACAGGACACTCAATTAGCGGTTTAGTCACAATGGCGGAAATATTCTTCATCAAATTCCATTATGGGTCACCGACCAAAAGAAATCTCTAGAATCAATGTATGTCCCTATAAAATCGATTATAATTGGAGGTTAGATTTTTTTTTTTGCTGAAAGATTTTTTGATTTATTTTGAGTCAAAGGCTTTTTCTCAAACATGGGTTCTAATTAGCGGTTTGGTCTCAATGGCGGAAATATTCTCCATCAAATTCCAGTATGGGTCACCGACCAGAAGAAATATCTAGAACCGATGTATGTCCTTATAAAATCGTGTATATTTTGAGGTTAGCTTTTTTGCCAAAATTGTTTTATCTATTTTATGTCAAAGCCATTTTCAACCACAGGGCTTTATAATATCAGGTTGGTTTCAATGGCGGAAATATTTTCCATTAAATTCCATTATTGGTCACCGACCAGAAGAAATCTCTGGACCTCTATAAAATCGGTTATAGTTTTAAGTTAGCTTTTTTTTTGCAAACAATTTTGTATTTTTTCCATTCATAGCCATTTCACCCTCAGGCCTTTATAATATCGGGTTGGTCTCAATGGAGGAAATATTCTCCATCAAATTTCATTATGGGTCACCGACCAAAAGAAATCTCTGGACCCCATATATATATTCCTATAAAATCGGTTAAAATTTGTGGTTAGATTTATTTACTTTTTTTATTTTTGTATATTTTAAGTTAAGCTATTTTCACGCACTTGGCTTGGAATTTTTAAAAAATCCACGCCTAATGTTGGGGCTGAGAAAAATATTTAAAAAAAAAATCACCCGTAAGACATTTATCTCGTTTAATTTACTACATTGTCTGTATATATCATCCACAGCCAGTTCTAAAAATTTTACAATTTTATTTAATCTAAATGTAAACAAAATTTTGTTGTCGGCAATATTTCTTGTTTTTATATTTTACAACCCCACCTACCTACCTCCCTTCCTCCACCACCTCCTCCTACAAACACCTCAAATAAATAGCAATATTTATTAACGACATTTAACAGATGCAAATATAATTAAAAACAAAATGCAACAAAACATTTAAACAAATGATAACAAACTGCAATGTAATAATGGAATAGATTGGCAAAAAAAAAGGAGACCACCTAAAACAGGTGGAAGGAGGAGAAGAGGATGTTGGTGGGGGGGACTTGAAGACAATACATAATAGAAATTATTAACTTTATTTTTAATAGAGCAAATTGGCAGAGAGAGAGAGAGAGAATAGAATTTCTTGTAATACCTCTATAATCATTTTCAAACTTGAGACTGTTCTCAATTATTCGAAACTTCTCTATTTATTATTAAAATATTGGTTTTGCTATGCGAATCTTCGTTGTTGTCGGCAAATAATATGTGGCGGCATATTTCCTTGAGTTTTGAGAATTTTGTCTTTCAGCCTGGCTGTCTGCTTGCCAGTTGTTTATATTTGCATAGCATATTGCGTGTGGATTTTTTTCAAGACCTGTGTCTTTATCTTTAGCTCTCTCTCGGTGTATCTTTTTTTTTAATACACTGCTGTGTCAGCTACATATTTATAAAAATCGGTTATAATTTGAGGTTAGATTTTTTTGCTACAATTTTATCTATTTTTATTTAAGGGGTTTTTCTAAAACATAAGTTCTAATTAGCGCTTTGGTCTCAATGGCAGAAATATTCCTCATCAAATTCCATTATGGGTCACCGACCAAAAGAAATCTCTGGACCCAATATATATCCCTATATAATCGGTTATAATTTGAGGTTAGATTTTTTTTGCTAGCATTTTTTGTTCTATTTTGAGTCAAAGCTATTTTCAACCACAGGACTTTCTAATATCGGGTTGGTCTCAATGGCTGAAATGTTCTTCATCAAATTCCATTATGGGTCATCGACCAAAAGAAATCTCTGGACCCAATGTATATCCCTATAAAATCGGTTATAAGCTGAGGTTAGCATTTTTTTTGCTAATTTTTTTTTGTTCTATTTTGAGCCAAGGGCTTTTTCTCAAACATGGATTTCAATTAGCGGTTTGGTCTCGATGGCGGAAATATTCTTCATCAAAATCCATTATGGTTCACCGACCAAAAGAAATCTCTGGACCCAATATATATCCCTATAAAATCGGTTATAATTTGAGGTTAGATTTTTGCTCAAATGTTTTTGATTTATTTTGAGTTAAAGGGTTTTTCCCTATATGGCTTCCACTTAGCCCTTTGGTATCAATGGCGGAAATATTCTCCATCAAATTCCATTATGGGTCACCGACCAAAAGAAATCTCTACAACCAATTTATGTCCTTATAAAATCGGGTTTAATTAGAGGTTAGAATTTATTTAAAGAAAATTGTAAGTCTATATTGCCATTATTATTGTTGTTGTTCTCTCATTATATTTTTTTGTATTCTCAATTTCCGTTAATCTCATAGTTTGTTATTATCTTAAAAAAATAATCTACAATTTATTCTTTATCTCAATTCAATCGACAAAACGAAACATGAACAACGTACAACCATTCGATGCATTTGTCGATTGTAACTGGTTGAAATAGGAAGTCGAAGCAGCAACAGCCAATATCTACTTTCTACGTCTGGGGTGGTGTGATACCAAGCAAAATTCCTTTGATTTGTTTTGGCAAAAAAAAAAAAAAAAAAAAATCGGAAAATCTGACCAGACACTTAACAATAAAAAAAAAAACAATTATAAATCTTGTTATCTAAATCGAATTAGAAATCTATATTTAATCTAGTTTTTTTCTTATTATTATTTGCTGGAGAGTCGAAGAAAAGCGTGTGTGTGTGGGGTTTTCGGGAGGATCATAAACAATCACTTATTGCTCTACCCTAAATAATCGGTTATTATTCTCAGAACTATTTGTTTTCGTTTTGTTTTACCGCGACAATTGTATAATCGACGATTGTATATGTGCAGTACTGGCTGGTACCGACTGCTGCTGGATTAATGTCTGATCGACGGACTCCGTCAGCCAAGTTTATATTACCTTGACGCCTATTGTGAAGATAAAAAAGAGTTGAATATCGGAAAAAAATAAAGTTTTAAATAAATAGTTCGCCGTCAACCACCACCCCAAATCATTCATCTAAAAAACGTTTAACTAAAAAGGTGATTATCATATATTGAGATTATAAAAACAACCACAACAACAAATATTTAAAGAAAATCGAAAAAAAATTAAAAAAAAAAATAGTGAGCGAAAAAATGTATGAAAAAAATTTGTTGATTTATAATAAAAAAAAACTGTTGAGGCTAATGGAAAAAACAATCCAAATAAATAATAACATTTTTTTAATAAAATAATTAGTGAAATTAATTAAAAAAAAAATATTTTCCCCCCTAATATGGAGATTTCTTATATCGACAGATTATATTTGGTTCATTTCTTTTGAGGCCAATTTCCAAAACAATGCTTCCATATAGCCGGTTGGTGTCAATGGAGGAAATGTTCTCCATCAAATTCCATTATAGGTCACCGGCCACAAGAAACCTGTGGACCTAATAGATATCGCTATAAAATCTGGTATATTTTAAGGTTAGAATTTTTTTTCCGCATTTTTTTTTCTATTTTGAATCTAAGCCATTTTTTCCCACTTGGATTCCAAATAGCGATTTGGTCTCAATGGAGAAAATGTTCTCCATCAAATTCCATAATTGGTCACGGACCATAAGAAACGTGTGGACCTAATATATATGCCTATAAAATTGGTTAAAGTTTGAGGTTAGATTTAATTTGTGTGATTTTCATATATTTTTAGTTGGTGCTAATTTTTCGAATTAGCGGTTTGTTCTTAATGGAGGAAATGTTCTTCATCAAATTCCAGAATGGGTCGCCGACCATAAGAAACCTGTGGACCTAAAATATATATCCCAATAAAATTTTGAGGTTAGCATTTTATGGGTCATTTTTGAAAAATTTTTGTTGAAAAGAAGTTAATTACTCCCTCAATACCTCCATATGGGGAGTAGCTATCAATGAAGGAAATATTCTACATCAAATTCCATTATAGGTCACCGACCAGAAGAAATCTCTGAAACCAATAGATGTCCTTATAAATTCGGTTATATATTGAGGTTAGATTTTTTTTATTGCAATGTTTTTGTTAAAATAAAAAGCCAAAGCCATTTTCTCCCATAAGGGTTCCTAGTAGCTGGTTGGTCTCAATGGCGGAAATGTTCCTCATCAAATTTCATTATAGGTCACCGACCAGAAGAAACCTGTAGTCCCAATATATATGCCTATAAAATCGGTTATAATTTCAGGTTAGAATTTATTTGTGTGATTTTAATATATTTTTAAGTTGGTGCTAATTTTTCCAACGGGGCCTTCAATTAGCGGTTTGGTCTCAATGGCTGAAATGTTCTCCACTATATTTCATTATGGGTCACCGACCAGAAGAAATCTCTAGAACCAATGAGTGTCCTTATAAAATCGGTGATAAATTGAGTTTAGCAGTAATTTTTATTTTTTTTTTATATTTTGACTCAGAGCCAATTTCTCCCATAAGGCTTTATAGTAGCTGGTTGGTCTCAATGGCGGAAATGTTCTCCACTAAATTGCATTATGGGCCGCGGAACACAAGAAATATGTAGAACTAATATAAGTCCTTTTAAAATTCGTTTATAAATTTGAGGTTAGATTTTTTTGGTAATTTTTTCCCCACATGGCTTCAAATTACCGGTTTGCTCTCTCTCAAGCCAGATGGTAACAACCCACAGGCGGAAGTATATTTTCATGGCCATTCCAAAAACATAAACAAATTGTTAACAATTTATGACTCCCACTTATCTTAGTGGGCCAATAACAATCTGGCGGAAAGGCAGAAAACAAACTTCTTATCACATCTCCATATCTTGAGAAGATCAAAAGTCAATAGAAATCTCTATAATAACTAAAAATTGAAAATCATTTCCGATTATTCTTATTTCCATATATTCCTGATAATTCAATATTCCCAATAATTGCGGATTTTCCACTTATCCAAATTATCCTCTTCACGGGTTTCCCATTTCAACAATCACTTGATTCAATTATACGCATACTAAATATTGCAAATTATATTTAATCTTATCTACTATATGAACAACAACAATAAATAATAATTGACTATAACATGCACAAACATGCTATATCTCCCAATAATAATCTGAAGAAGCCCAATCAATAATAATATTGAGCAGCAGATATCCAAGATAATCCTGCCGATTAAATGTGTGACGTTTTGACAAGGTAGTAACAGACTTGAAAATATAATTAAAGAAAATATATAAAAATAATATTAAAAAAAAAAATATTAAATGTATAAAAAAATTGTAAAATATTTAAAAAAATATATATATAAAAAAATTATAAAATATATAAAAAAAATTATAAAATATATAAAAAAAATATTAAATGTATAAAAAAATTGTAAAATATTTAAAAAAATTTCTTTGAATATTATTAGATTTTTTCGATTTTCTTTAATATTTATTCATATTTTGCTATATAAAAAATTTCAATAAAAACATGATCAGTCATGTTTTGAAATAGATAATTACCAAGATTTTGCCAAAGGCATTTTGAAAAAAAAAAATAATTCTCTGGGGTTTGGAAAACATTTCCCCCCAACCCTATCCGCTAGAGGTTTTTTGTCAATGAAAGAAATATTCTCCATCAAATTTCACTATAGGTTACCAACCACAAGAAATTTCTAGAGTCAATGGATGTCCCCATAAAATCTGTTTTAATTTGAGGTTATAATTTTTTTTTTGCTACAATTTTTGTTCTATTTTGAATTAATGCCATTTTCTGCCACTAGACATTCAAATAGCGGTTTGGTCTTAATGTAGGAAATATTCTCCATCAAATTTTACTACAGTCCACGGACCACAAGAAATTTCTAGAGTCAATGGATGTCCTTACAAAATCGATTTGATTTAAGGTTATAATTTATCTGTGTGATTTTTGTATATTTTTGATTTGGTGGCGATATATCCTCCAATTAGCGGTTTGGTCTCAATGGCGGAGATATTCTCCACCAAATTTCATTATGGGTCAAGGACCAGAAAATATCTCTAGAACCAATGTATGTCCTTATAAAATCGGTTATAATTTGAGGTTAGCAGTAATTTTTATTTTTTTTTTTTATATATTTTGATTCAGAGCCAATTTCTCCCATAGGGCTTCCTAGTAGCTGGTTGGTCTCAATGACGGAAATGTTCCTCATCAAATTCCATTCCATTCCATTATGGGCCACCGACCACAAGAAATATGTAGAAGCAATTTATGTCCCCAAAAATCGGTCATAAATTAAAGGTTCGATATTTTAGCCAAAATTTTAGTTCTACTTTGAGTTTAAGTCATTTTCTCCCTTAAAGCTTTCAATGAGCGGTTTGTTGTCAATGACGGAAATGTTCCTCATCAAATTCTATTATGGGTCTCCAAACAAAAGAAATCGGTATCTGTAATAGGTACCAGAAAAATATCGATTCAAATTTGGTTTTTTTTTAATTTTAAAGGATATTTTGTCTAGATGCCAAAATTTTGCTCTCAACGTCCTTGTAGCAGTTCGGTATCAATGGAGGACATGTTCTCCATAGAATTTCACTATGGGTCTCCAAACAAAAGACATTGGTATCTATAATATTTCCCCAAATGATATCGGTTAATATTTGAATATGTGAAAAAATTCGATTTTTTTTTATTTTAAAGGTTTTTTAGTCTTGGGGGCAAAATTTCCCACTTAGCATCCTTGTAGGGGTTCGGTATCAATAGAGAAATTTTTCTTCATCATATTTCACTATGGGTCTCCAAACAAAAGAAATCGGTATCTGTAATAGGTACCAGAAAAATATCGTTTCGAATTTGAATATATTAAAAAAATTTCATTTTAAAGGTTATTTAGTCTCGGGGCAAAAATTTTCCTCTCAACGTCCTTGCAGCGGTTCGGTATCAATGGAGGACATGTTCTCCATCGAATTTTATTATGGGTCTCGAAACAAAAGAAATCGGTATCTGTAATAAATCTCAGAAAAATCTCGCTTCGAATTTGTATATGTACAAAAATTCAATTTTTTTTATTTTAAAGGTTATTTTTCCTAGGGGCCAAAATTTCGCACTTAGCGTTTTTGTAGCGGTTTGGTGTCAATAGAGAACATGTTCTCCATCGAATTTCACCATGGCTCTCAGAACAAATAAAATCTGTATCTATAATATTTGCCCAATAAATATAGGTTCGAATTTGGGTATATAAAATTATTAATTTTTCCCACTTAGCATTCTTGTAGCGATTCGGTATCAATGGAGGACACGTTCTCCATTAAATTTTACTATGGGTCTTGGAACAAATGAAATTTGTATCTATAGTATTTCCTTAAAAAATATCGCTTCGAATTTGTATATGTAAACAAATTCAGATTTTTTTAATTTTAAAGGTTATTTAGTCTCGGGGCAAAAATTTCCCTCTCAACGTCCTTGTAGCGGTTCGGTATCAATGGAGGGCATGTTCTCCATCCAATTTTACTATGGTTATCCAAGCAAAAGTAACCTCTGGCTATGGTATAAATACCTAAAAATATTGAAGCAAATTTTGGTATTGAAAAAAAATCCTTGGCAAAATCTTGTAATTTTTTTCGATTTTATCCGACTTATATGGCAAAATATTGTTGTGGTATCGAATTTAAAAAAAATCAGTTTTGGAATTAATAATGAATTTTTCTCATATAGAAACAACAACAAGAACAACAATGATCAATTAAGTATTGAAAATACTGGAAAGAAAGAAAAGAAGTTAAACAAAAATCCCTGCAGAACCTCAAATTTCCAGCCTTTGAAGCAGAAAAAAAAACCAAAAAAAAATGTCCCAATTTGGAGTATGGGATTATACCATTTTGGCCATTGTCCTTGCCGTATCGGCTGGCATTGGTATCTATTATCGTTTCACTGGAGGCAAGCAGAAAACCACCCGAGAATATCTTTTGGCCGATCGTTCCATGTCTGTGACCCCAGTGGCCTTTAGTTTAATGGCTAGTTTTATGTCGGCCGTCACCTTGCTGGGTGTATCCGCCGAGAATTATCAATATGGCACCCAATTTGTCATCATCAATTTTTCCTATGTGATTGCCACCCCGATTGCTGCCTATTTGATCCTGCCCGTTTTCTATCGCCTGAAAACGGCCAGTGTTTATGAATATTTGGAATTGAGATTTGGTTATGCCACCCGGCTGTGTGCCTCCTTGGCATTCTCGCTGCAAATGATTCTCTATATGGGCATTGTGTTGTATGCCCCTGCCTTGGCCCTGGAAGCGGTGACCGGGCTGAATTTAGTCTTCTCCGTTATTATTGTGGGTGTGGTGTGTACCTTCTATGCGACATTGGGTGGCATGAAAGCTGTCCTGGTAACCGATATATTCCAATCGTTGCTAATGTTTGCCTCCATCTTCGCCATCATCATATGGGCTGCGATAAAAGCGGAAGGATTTGGCGAGATATGGGAAACAGCCCGTGAAGGTGGTCGCCTGGAGTTCTTCAATTTCAGTGTGGATCCGACGACAAGGCATAGTTTTATTACACAACTGTTTGGTGGCATGGCAACCTATTTGGCCATTTATGGTGTCAATCAGACCCAGGTGCAGAGGCTGCTTTCGGTGAGCACCTTGAAGAAATCCGCAACGGCTTTATGGTGGAGTTTACCAATTTTGATGTTGCTCAGTATCTCCACCTGTTTTAGCGGCTTGTGTATCTATTGGTACTACAAATCCTGTGATCCTTTGCTGGAGGGTAGAATAACATCCCGCGACCAATTGATGCCCCTCTTTGTGGTGGACACCATGGGCCAGATACCAGGAATTTCCGGGCTCTTTGTATCGGGTATGTTTTCTGCCAGCTTGTCCACCATATCCTCGGCAATATCATCTCTGGCTGCTGTCACCTTGGAGGATTACATCAAACCCCTGGTTAGCTATCGCAAGGGAGGAGAGGAGCTAAGTGATGCCCGAACCACTTTCTATTCGAAGTTGTTGTCCATAATTTATGGTGGTGTGTGTTTGGGTTTGGCCTTCTTGGCCGGGTCAATGGGAGGTCTACTCCAGGCAGCCTTATCCATTTTTGGCATAATTGGTGGTCCTCTGCTGGGGCTCTTCACCTTGGGCATGTATTTCCCCAGAGCCAATCAAAGGGGTGCTTTGGCGGGTTTGGCCCTCAGCTTGGCGTTTTCATTTTGGATTGGTTTCGGGCAACCAAGGCCACCGATTAAAAGTCTACCTCTCGAAACTGATGGCTGCCCCAATAACGCCCTATTTAATACCACCCACATTGGTGAGGTGTTTTACAATCTCGGCAAAGCGGAGGAGGTGGCCCCCAAAGAAGACTCCGATTACTTCTATCTCTATCGCATCTCTTATATGTGGTATGCCGTATTGGGTTTCTTCATTACCCTGATCGTTGGTTGGATCTGTTCATGGCTATTTGAAAAGCTGCAATGGGCCAACAACAACCAAATCTATACGGACACATCAAGGACCCTTGTAAAATATGATCTCTTTGTGCCGCCCATTGCCAAGAGGATACGACAAAAACAAATGCCCTTGGTTGTGGTCACAGCCAGTTCGGAAATTGGTGGAAATTCTTCGAGGACGCCAAGCTTTGTGGAAGAGGATTCGACGACGGCGTCGACGGGTAATAATTTAACTAAAACTTATACGAGATCTACGGAATTAAATGAAATTGAGGAGGATAATGGACCTACTCATCGGCAGGAGGAGGGGAAGCATGAAGAGTTGAATGCAAGTCGAAAAAGTTCTACAAGCAGTGGTAAAGGCAGCATGGAGGAGCATGATCATACGCCGCCGCAGCATCAACAACAAAATAACTCCACACAAAAATGTTCCGAATGAAGAAGGAAAATCCGAACAATAAAGTATTTTTTAGGTTAAATTTTTTTCTACGTATTAAATAAAATTTTCCTACCCTTTAGGCGTGGATTTTTTAAATATATTTTTTATGGGTTACCAATAGGTTAGGTTAGGTATGGGTATGTGGCGTCACTTTTTATCAATCCCGCTGCCTTCCAAATCGCAAAGATTTCAGCTTGGAAAACACGACAGTTGCAATCCAGCTTGTAGGTTAACTCAAGGCCTAGCCTTTTGGTAGACAGAGTCAGCCAAATGGATCTTGACACGTTGCACCTAGGCTCGTTGTGCCAATTTTCAGAGGCGGTTCTTTCGTCGAAGAACCCCACAAAGTTCTACTCTATAACGACATCTACACATCGTCAAGTTTCAGGACTAGTGATATATAGTCACTTAGTTTTACGCGTTGGTCCAATGTCATACCAGGCTCGTTCAAGATACGACCATGCCCAAAGGTACAACTTCGCCAGAGGTTTTGTTCATGCAGCCTTAGGGCGTTACGCGCGGCCTGACACTTAATGCTGAGGCCCAGGGCCTAAAATTCACCATTGCGTTCAGAGCGGTTTGTAGCGTACTTCTGGCTCCTGTAACTAAAATCGAGGCGGCTCTTTGTACCTTATCTAATTTACTGGATGTCTACTTGTGGCGCTGACAGTTCCACCACACAAGAGAACCATAGGATAGGATGCCTTTCCCGAGGAGGTTTATGCCTTCTCTGTACTAGGCTGTTTCTCCGCCCTTTGTTGTCCAGCCACAGCCGCATATGAGGTAAAAGGGTCTGCCAGACGAGAAGTCATCGACTTCTTATGTGAAGGTTGCGGACCTTCTGAAGAGCGGATGCGCTTCACAGATTTGCTCTGTGGGGGCGACATTTGATCTCCCAGGAGACGATGGTTCCTTGCCTGACTTTCCATTCTTCCTATTTCGATCATTAGTGGATTCACCCAAAACTTTAGCTCTACATTTATCGCTAGGCGTAGAATCGGGCTTTGAGACAGATCCCTCCACACGTTCATCACCCTTGTACGTGACATTTTGCTTCGGGATGATTTCAATAGCCTTTTCTTGTGTCTTTTCACTAGGGTTCGGCTTCGAGCTGGGCTTCAGGTCTGAAGTCGGCTTAGCAGTCTCAATAGCCTTTTCCTGTGCTTTTTCACTAGGGTTCGGCTTCGAGCTGAGCTACAGGTCAGAATTCGTCTTAGCACCCCCTGTCAGAGACAGTGGTCTTCGCCGATTCTACCACTATTATGCGAGCAGTAGGATTCGGGAGGGAGATCCTGTCCATCTCAAGTTCGCGATGGAGAGCGTGCGGATAGATTCTTTTTAACTTCCTTACGTATCTCATTTTGCCCTTGATGAGGTGCACCCCTTGTCAGAGACAGTGGCCTTCGCCGATTCTACCACTATTATGCGAGCAGTAGGATTCGGGAGGGAGATCCTGTCCATCTCGAGTTCGCGATGGAGAGAGTGCAGATAGATTCTTTCGAACTTCCTTACGTATTTCATCTTACCGTTGATGAGGTGTACCTCCCTCTCCGAAATCAAATTCGCTTCTCGCCCCACGAATTTGCGGAGATACCAAACATCACGTTTGTAATGTTTCGCATCAGCTACTTCTCGGGCCTTCCCAACTTTTGATCCGTTGACCGTTGCTGGGGTCTCGACAGATTCCCCATCGTCGGACATCGCCTCCGTCGCAGATTGCCTCTGAAGTTTACTGTCGGCAGGTGCCGACACAGAACCTGTTGTAGTCAGACTTGATGTTGGTCGGTCAACAGGGTCCTTTGTTAATACTACAGCAATGCCCCTGTGTAGACTTGGCTGGGATCACCGTGGAATCCAGCTCATCATCATCAGTTAGGGTCAGATTCAGTAGCAGTTCCTCCGGAAGCGTATCTAACTGGTCGAAGAGTTCCTTAATTTGCTCCTCTAGACTATCGCGGATAGCGTTTAGAGTCCTGTCAGCCAGGGACAGATTTTCTTCAATTTTGGTCCACGGGGTATCCGAAGATCCCCAAGGTTTCCACGAAGTGCAGAGAAAAGTTTTTAAATATATATTTTTTTTTTTTTGGTTTTAAAAATTTATTATGGTACATTACGGTTCACCCTGTACCCCAACCAAATAAATACACCATCTTCCACCAAAAAATTTGGTTTAATGAATTTCTGTATATTTTATTTGTATTTAAAAAATATAATAAGCACTTGGTAAACAATTCCGCCTCTCACCTACTTCCCCTCCCCTTCCCCTCCGTCCATAGAACTCTTATCAGTTGTTTTATTTGTTGTTGTTGTTTTTGGCATTAATACTACCGACAAATGAATCTTAAAACAATTTAATTAATATTAAATACAAATGTTCGGATTCCCTCTTCTTCTTCCTCTTCTTCTTGGTAATTAGCCCGCTCCCTCAGTGGATTTTCGTAACATTTTCAGGTTGCTGCATTTTATAGAAATTCTGTTCATGTTCCAATTGCCATAGGGCCAAATATTTCATTAGCTCTGTATAGGTCAGTGTATCTTCACCACCTTCTTCTTCTGCTTTGGGGTCGGTCACGTCTGGCATAGTTTCGGCATTCCCGCTCAGCTTATCACTGCCAATGAAATTGATTATTTCTTGTAGATTTTCAGGTTCTTTTATCTCGGAAGGTTTTACAATTTTTCCAATATAGCCCAAGGTGCTGGTATCTCCTTCGCCCAGTGTTTCGGTAACATCATTACGACCTTCATCATCGATCATCGATTGGGTGGTATCTATAACAACATAACCACTCAATTGCTTTACAAATAATCCGACGATTAGAAGTAATTTGAAAAAATTAATCATTTTTTTCTAGATTCGAATTTGATTTTTTTATTTGTTTGGTTGGTTCGATTCGGTGCGGTTCGCTTCACCGAGTTTTCAATGATTTTATGACAAGTGTCAAATTGAAACTAGACTCAAATCTTGAGATTTTTTTTTGTATTATTTTTCTTTATTTGATTTCTTTTTTTTGTATTTCCTTTATTGTCTTGTGCTTTTGGGTTCACAGAAAAATTGATATGATGCTGCTGTTTGGTTTTTTTACAGCAATATTAGGGGTATGAATAATAAATGGCAGATGGAAAAAATATTTTTTTAGGAACCACGAATAATTAAAAATGTTTTTATACTCTACCTTAGGCCGTAGATTTATTAAAAATATTTTTCCAAAGTCTATTAGTAGGTGCGGATTTTTTAAAAATATTTGTTCAAGGTCTATTGATATGAACTCGATATTGATTGGAACTCCTACAAAGCTAGTTTCACACGGGCAAAGAAAAAGTCTTGGATACATTTCTGTGAGTCAACGATAGAAGTAGTCAACGACGCTGCAAGGTTCCGAAGATTACTATCCAAGGATCCGAAGTCCATCGGAAGTATCAAGAAGCAGGATGGAGCGTGGATGGACTCTGGTTCTGAGACTCTTAATCTCCTAGCTGAGACTCAATTCCCAGGTTGCAAAGATATGGTTACCATCGGCGGTGAACGTGATGACCCTCAGCCTCTTGTGACTCTAGATTTGGTTCTCATTGGCAAGGTGGTTAACAGAAATAAGATACGATACGGGCAGTCAATACATTCAAACCGTATAAATCGCCAGGACCAGAAGATGGAATCATATCGGCGATGCTTCAATTTGCCTCGCCAAGTATATATCTGATCCTTGAGAGGATCTATACGACGTGTTTGACTCTCTCGTATGTTCAGGATCTATGGAACTTACATTCCCAAAGTGGGGAAACCAAGCCACTCTGCACCAAAGGACTATAGACCCATTAGCTTCTCATTCATTCTCCTCAAGACTCTCGAAAGACTGATCGACCTGGAGATTAAGAGTCGTATAGACACCACCTGTCTTAGCTCAACTCACAACAGGCATACATAAATGGCAAGTCTGTAGAATCTGCACTGTACGAGATGGTAGGTTACATTGAGAGGAATATGAAAAATTCAAATTTTACGCTGGCCGCCTTCCTAGATATAGAGGGAGCCTTTAACAACATTAAAATTGAATCCATAAACCACTTACTTAACGAAGTTGGCATTCCTGATATCCTTACGTATTGGATAGATAAAAATGTTTAAGTGTGGGGCATGCAAAAATATCAGGAAAACGGTAACTAGAGGCACACCGGACGACGTGGTGATATTGATTTCCGGAAAATTTCCGTCAACAATCTCGAAGCTCTTATGCAAAGAGCCTTTCTGACGCTGTCGCGTTGGGTCAGGGCGAACGGTCTTGGTGTAAATCCAACAAAGACGGAACTGGTAATGTTCACCAGGAAGCGTAAGCTCGGCGTTTTAGCTCCACAAACACTGGATGAAATGCAACTTCATCTATCTCCCGAAGCAAAGTACCTCGGCACAATCCTGGAACTACAATGGAATTGAAACGCTGAGGAACGGGCGAAGAGAGGGCTGATTGCACTCTATGCATGCAAGAACTCTGTGGGAAAAAGCTGGGGGCTAAAACCATCGACTATACACTGGTTGTATAACACCGTGGTAAGGCCCATCCTATCCTATGGTTCTCTTGTGTGGTGGAACTGTCTGCGCCACAAGTCGACATCCAGTAAATTAGATAAGGTACAAAGAGCCGCCTCGATTTTAGTTACAGGAGCCAGGAGGAGTACGCCACAAGCCGCTGTGAACGCAATGCGGAATTTTAAGCCTCTGGGCCTCAGCATTAAGTGTCAGGTTGCGCGTAGCGCTCTAAGGCTGCATGAACGAAACTTCTGGCGAAGTTGTACCTTTGGGCATGGTTGTATCTTGAACGAGCCAGATATGACATTGGATCAACGCGTAAAACTAAGCGACTATATATCACCAGTTCTGAGTTTTGACGATGTAGATGTCGTTATTCCTAGTAGAGATTGTAGACTGGAACCGAAGTAACCCTCCTCTGGGTGGTCTGGCCTTCTATTCAAACCGATCCAAGATGGATGGAAGGTACAGGGGCGGGCGTCTATTGTCGCTTAGATCTGTCCTTTGTAAAAAATTTTTTCATGGCCTACCATTAGGTGCGGATTTTTCAGGGTCTATTTTCTGGATCTGGTCTGGATTTTTTTAAAAATATTTTCTAGGGTATATTTATAGTTGTGGATTTTTAATCTATAGTTCTAATAGTTGTTGAAATATCAATCTCTTTTATCAATAATAATAATAATCTCTTGGAATTTCGATTTTAAGTTCTACCATTAAGTCCAAGCTATTTCCTATCTGCTGACAATCTTATCAAATTTTTTATTGTGTTTCGACAAAAAAAAAAAAAAAAATATTAGTCAAACTATATTTTTAAAAAACAAATATTAACGTCATTTCAGATAAAACTCCCAATCCAACACTAACAACTAATTGCACTTAGTCATACCACCAATATTAGCTCTTATTAATATTATTACGACGCTTCGAGAGTTCAATTCTTTAGATAAATTCAATTTGGAATTTTTTTTTGTTCTGCCCCAGACATATACGAGTCGAAACAACGACGCATTTCCTGTGGAGTTTTTTTTTTAATTTTTATTATTTTTAATTTATTTTTTTTTTATTTATTTTTTGTTTCTCTTAAAAATATTAAAAAAATGATCTTATTCTTATAAAATATAATATATCGTTTTTATATATTTATTTTTTGGTATATCTGTATGATTTTTACATCGATTCTCGTGGCGTTTTTGTCTCTTCGACTTCTGTTACCATAACTGGCGGTATTGTCAGCTCGGTTGTGGGCGTTGTAAGGGTTTTTCGAAAGGTACCCGTGTCACTGGGCTGCGCAACAATTGTCGATGTTGTGCTCTGTAAAATAGAAAACAGAAAAATAAATAAAAATTAATCGGAGGTAGGGCCTTGAAAAAATATAGAAAAAAATCTTTGCCCATATTATGTACTTGATTCAAGGTCAATTTCCCACACAAAATGTGGTTTAAGCGTAATCTTTTCAATGGATAAAATATTCTCCATCGTATTTTACTATAAGTCTCCTAACACAGGAAATCGGTATATATAATATATAACCACAAAAAGCCTGATCGAACATGAAAAACTATTTTTAAAAATTTTTCATGTTTTTTTATTGGTTTATTTTTGAATTTGGCCAAATTCTCAGCCAATACTTTATTTTAGAGAGAGGGTTTCAATGAAAAAAATACTCCTTATCATATTTCACTAGAGGTCCCTGAACACAAAAAATCGATATATATATACTATATATCCAAAAAAATATCGGTTCAAATACAAAAAAAAACATATTTTAGCCTATTTTTTCTATTTATTTTCATATTCTATCGATTTTTGGTCAAAATCTTCCCTAATACTTTATTTTAGAGCTTGGGTTTCAGTGGAAAAATTGTTCCTTATTAAATTTCACTATGGGTCTCCGAACACAAAAAATCGATATATATAATATATATCAATGAAAATATCGCTTCAAATGTGAAAGAAATATGTTGGACATTTTTTTCAATTAATTTTCGCACGTTTCCGAGTTTTGTTAAAAATCTCCTCTAATACCTAATTTTATGGACTCGGTTTCAATGGAAAAATTCTTCCTCATTAAATTTCAATATATATCCCCGAACACAAGAAATCGATATATATATATAATATATATCACTGAAATATCCGTTCAAATGTGTGACATTATTTTTGGGAAATTTAAAATTTTAATTTTTAGGTTATTTCCGATTTTGTCCAAAATCTTAGTTATTTCTTTATTTTAGGACCCGGGTTGCAATGAAAAAATTGTTCCAAACATATTCTCCATAAAATTTCCCTATAGATCCCAACACAGGAAATATATGTGGCTTTACTATATGTTCGGAAAAAATCACCAACAATTTGGAGATATTGTTTTTGGGCAATTTTTCGCTTTTTTTCTGATTCCATGTCAATTTCTGCCACAAAAACTAATTTTAGGCAAGTGATTCCAATGGTGGAAATATTCTCCATTAAATTTCACTATAGGTCCCCACACAGCAAATCTTTGTGGTTCTACTATATATTCGGAAAAAATCGGAAAATAAAATTCGGAAATATAAATTCTTGATTATTTTTGATTTTGTCTCTTACGATGTCAATGTCTTCCACCAAAACTAATTTTAGGCAAGTGATCCCAATTGAGAAAATATTCTCCATAAAATTTCACTATAGGTTCCCACACAGGATATCTTTGTGGTTGTACTATATATTCGGAAAAATTGCCAACAATTTGGAGGTATTGTTTTTGGGCAATTTTTCGTTTTTTTCTGAT
Organism: Musca vetustissima; assembly: GCF_032173495.1. Taxonomy (NCBI): domain Eukaryota; kingdom Metazoa; phylum Arthropoda; class Insecta; order Diptera; family Muscidae; genus Musca; species Musca vetustissima. The sequence continues at coordinate 37,280 of NW_026888004.1, read as the reverse complement.
TCAATGTCGATTTCTGCCATAAAAACAAATTTTAGGCAAGTGATCCCAATGGCGAAAATATTCTCCATAAAATTTCACTATAGGTCCCCACACAGGAAATCTATGTTTCTCTACTATATATTCGGAAAAAATCGTCAAAAATTTGGAGATGTCGTTTTTGGAAAATTTTTTCTAACTCCACGCGCTCAAGAACACCAAAATATTGAAAATTGGGGCGGTACACTGGGGGCTACCCGAAAAACTGGGCCTATATTTATAATTTGGACCTTTATTTATTGGAAAAATTGGACCTATATTTATAATTTTTAGTAAAAATATCGAAAATTGGGCGGTACACTTATATGGGGGCTACCAGGAAAAGTAGACCGATATTTATAATTATTAGTGGAGACATTTGGCATCCAATAAGAACCCATTGTATCAAATTTCAGGGAATTCGGTTGAAAAACGCGCTCAAGAACCCCAAAATATCGAAAATTGGGCGGTACACTTATATGGGGGCTACCCGAAAAAATGCGCCTATATTTATAATTTTTAAAGAAGAAATTAAGCACCCAAAAAGAACCCATTGTACCAAATTTCAGTGAATTCGGATGAAAAACGCGCTCAAGAACCCCCCTAAAAATGTCGAAAATTGGGGGGTCCGTTATATGGGGGCTACCCGAAAAAATGGACCGATATTTATAATTTTTAGTGGAGACATTTGGTATCCAATAAGAACCCATTGTACCAAATTTCAGCGAATTCGGTTGAAAAACTCGCTCAAAAACTCCAAAATATCGAAAATTGGGCGATACCCTTATATGGGGGCTAGCCGAAAAAATTGACCTATATTTATAATTTTTAGTGGAGACATTTGGTACCCAAAATGAAACCATTGTACCAAATTTCAGCGAAATCGGTTGAAAAACGCGCTCAAGAACCCCCCAAAAATACCGAAAATTGGGCGGTACACTTATATGGGGGCTATGCCATAACGTGGACCGATATAGACCGTCTACGAACTTGACCTGCCTGCAGACAAAAGACGACTCTATGCAAAATTTTGGCGAACTATCTCAATTCCTTCAGAAGATAGCATGATTACAACTGATGGATGGACGGTCGGACCGACGGACGGACATGGCTAGATCGTGCAAATTTCAAAATGTCATTTTTTTTTTAACACAGCACTTGATTTTTGAACACCACCTACATCATTATTGGCCTCCGAAGGACTCCATGATTTCTTTTTATCCAAATCCTTTGATCCGCAGCAACCCATGATGAATTTTTTTCCGATTTTTTTTTTAAATTTTTTTTTTAATTTTTTTTAACTCCAAATATTTTAATTTCCACTTAAATGCAAATTTTCAAAAAAAAAATTTTCAAAATTGAAATTTTTTTAAATTAATTATTTCGATTTTCCTTTATTATTATTTTTTTTCGATTTCACTTTCGAAGAGCTCTCGTAACGTACTGAATTATTATGATTTGGTTTTTTGAGAAAAAACCGCAACTTCACCTCAACGATTTGTGTGTGTGTCCGTCTGTCTGTCTCGCTGTTCTTAATGCGGTCTATTTTCCCCGCAGTTTGTGTGCCGCGCCGCCTCCATTCATTCATTTGTACATAATATGAGGGAGCTACTGCAGCACCAATAACAACAACAACACCAAAGATAAAGTAAATAATAAATTGGCAAAAAATGAATGACAACAACAACAACAACACAATGTACATGTGTTGTTGTATATATATATACAATTCATATATATTTTTTATCAGAAAAAATAATAACACAATACAATTTACTTACAAACCAATTCAGTCCCGACCCATACTATGAGTAATAAGACATGGAAGTGAATGTGTTCTTATTTAAGAAAAAAACAAAATAAGTCATGTTTCTTTTTTTTCCAAAGCTGATAATCGCCCGGAAAGCGAACGGGAGAGAGAGAGCGTGTAGTTTTTTTTCGCAACTCCTGTTGCATATTTTTTCTATTTGGCCTTGAGGGTTACCAAGTTAGTTAAGATTGGAAAAAACAAATTAAAAATTACCTGACCTAGCTTTACACAATGTGTGTTAAGTTAACTAAGATCTCAAGGTGGTTATGGAAAGGGTGGGAATGTAAATTGGACCCAATAGACAACATAACATCTACAAGAAAAAAAGGGTTTTCAATTTCCTTTAATATCTACCATAAATTGTCATTTTATAATTGTGGTTCCAATGGCAAAAATATTCTTAACAAAATTTCACTATAAGTCCCCGAACAAAAGAAATTTGTGGCTCTACAATATATTCGCAAAAAATCGGAAAATAAAATTCGGAAATATACATTTTGGCTTATTTTTGATTGTTTCTCTTACGATGTCAATTTCTTTCATATAAAATGATTTTAGGGAAATTTTCCCAATGGCGGATATATTCTCCATGAAATTTCACTATAGGTCCCCACACAAAAGATATTTGAGGACCCACTATATATTCGGAAAAAATCGGGAACAATTTGGAGATATAGTTTTTGGGTAATTTTTCGGTTTTTTTTCAGATTCCATATCGATTTCTGCCACAAAAACTAATTTTAGGCAGTTGATCCCAATTGCGGAAAAATTCTCGATGAAATTTCACTATAGGTCCCCACACAAGAAATCTATGTGACTTTACTATATATTCGGGAAAATTTAGAGATATAGTTTTTGGGAATTATTTTTTTTTACTTTTTTCGGAATCCATGTTGATTTCTCTCACAAAAACTTATTTTAGGCAAGTGCTCCCAATGGAGAAAAAATTCTCCATAAAATTTCACTATAGGTTCCCACATAGCAAATCTTTGTGGTTCTACTATATATTCGGAAAAAATCGGCAAAAATTTGGAGATATAGTTTTTGGGTATTTTTTCACTTTTTTCTGATTCATGTCGATTTCTACCACAAAAGGCAATTTTTGCGAAAAGATTCCAAGGGTAAAAATATTCTCCATTAAATTTCACTATATGTCCCCGAACAAAAGAAATTTGTGGACCCGCTACATATTCGTAAAAAAATCGATAAAAATTCGGAAATACGAATTTTTGGTTATTTTTTGCATCTTTTTTGATGCACCGCAATTTTCTGCCACAAAAAACAATTTTAGGAAAATGATTTCAATGGCGAAAATATACCCCATCAAATTTCACTTATAGGTCCCCGAACAAAAGAAATTTGTGGACCCGCTATATATTCGTAAAAAAATCGATGACAATTTCGAAACATGATTTTTTGGTTATTTTTAGACTAATTCCCCGATTTACCGACTAATACTTCATTTTAGAGGTTAGGTTTCAATGGAGAAAAAATTCTCCAGAAAATTCCATTATAGGTCTTCGAACACAACAAATCGGTATATATAATATATATCAAGAAAAAAATCGGTTCAAATATGGAGCATGATATTTTTGTATTTTTTTAAAGTTAGTTTTTTAGGTTATCTCCGATTTTTGCCAAAATTTCGGTTAATACTTCATTTTGGAGGTTGGGTTTCAATGGAGAAAATATTCCTTATCAAATTTCATCATAGGTCTTCGAACACAAGAAATCGGTATATATAATATATATGCAACAAAAAATCGGTTCAAATATGGATCATGATTTTTTTTTCATTTTGAAGTTTATTTAGTTATATGCGGATTTCGCCAAAATTTCGCCCACTAGTTCATTTTAGCATCTGGGTTCCAATGGCGAAACTGATCCTTATCAAATTTCACTATATGTCTCGGAACATCGTTAGGTCTGGAACCTCATATATACCCGTCAAAAATCGGTGACAATTTTGACTTAACTTTTCTCTTGTTAATTAAAGACGAAAGGTCAAATTTTATCCCCTTAATCCTTATTAAGCTTTTTTTTTTTTTTTTGGTTGAGTGGCAACCCTATTTCTTCCTCCCTCATTTAATTAAGCGACTTCAAAAAAAATTTTGCCATTACCGATAACAAGTGTTTACCTTCATGATGATGAGTTATTCACTTCGCCGGTATGTGGATAAGTAAATAGAAAACTTTTTTTTTTTTTTTTGAATAATTTGTCAAAAAAATATACCTGAGACTCATTTCAAAATCATTAGTAGGTTATGGTCACCCAACCCAAAACTCCCAGAAATTCCTTTGTGTCTGTGTCAGAGCGAACATTTCGTTTTTTATTGTTATTATTTTATTGGTCCCAATGTCTGTGTCGGATGATATTTGCGTTTGCATTTAATTTCCTACGTTTTATAATTGTTGTTGTTGTTGCTGGAGGTCATCAACAGTGCGCTGGTGTTGTTGTTGGTGTGTTTCAAGAACAAAAGGATTTATTTTTTTATTATTTTTATTCGATTGTAATAAATAAATAAAAATGGATTTCTTTGCTGGAAGGCACGTTGCATTATCAGGGCAGATTTTTTTATTAAAGGTTTCAAGTGGCTCGAGTTTTTTTATATATAAAAATATATGATATATTAGTTGCTTGTAGGGTTTGTGACAAATCCAGCTCCACGCACCCTTTCCTTTTTCTTCTTCTTCTTCTTCCTCTTCCAAAAATCAAAATACAAACAAATTGTAGTTTAATTTCATATGTCTTTCATTTACCTTCAAAATCTCGTTCAATTATTAATCCTAGACAAGTGGTTCCAATGGAGAAAATATTCCGCATAAAATTTCACTATAAGGCTCCACACAAAGGATTTTTGTGGACCCAATATATACTCGTTAAAAATCGGTTACAAATTGAAAAATATTATTTTAACGTTAATTTTGTTCGTTTTTCCGATTCCAAGGCTATTTTACCCACAAAACCCGGTTTTGGGCCTATGACTCCAATGGAGAATATATTCTCCATAAAATTTCACTATAGGTCTCCACACTAAAGAATTTTGTAGACCCAATATAAATTCGTTAAAAATCGGTTACAAATATATTATATATATATTCCAAGGCTATTTTACCCAGAAAACCCGATTTTGGGTCTATGACTTCAATGGAGAATATAATCTTCATAAAATTTCACTATAGGCCCCCACACAAAAAAAATGTTGTGGACCCAATATATATTCCTAAAAAATCGGTTACTATTTGAAAAATTTTATTTTACGGTTAATGTTGCTAATATTTTCTAATTCCATGACTATTTGGCCCACAAAACCCGATTTTGGGCCTATGACTTCAATGGAGAAAATATTCTCCATAAAATTGCACTATAAGTCTCCGAACACAAGAAATCGGTATATATAGTATTATATATCAAAAAATTACACTCAAAAATCAAGGAAATATATATATTTTCGTATTATATATCAAAAAATATACCTCATCAAATTTCATCAAAAATCATATATACTTAAATTACTTTTGTAGGTATTTTTAGGTATTTTTGGGTTATTTTCGAAGTTGGCCAAAATCTTCCCTTTTATTTCATTTTAGAGATTTGATTTCAATGGAAAAAATATACCTCATCAAATTTCACTATAGGTCTTCGAACACAAGAAATCGGTATATATACTATATGCCAATAAAATATCGGTTCGTATTGTTCGAAAATGTATTTTGTAAAATTTCTTAACATTGTTTTTGGGTTATTTTCGAATTTTACCAAAATTTCGGCAACCACTTCATTTTAGGGACACGATTTCAATGGGAAAAATATTGCTCATCAAATTTCACTATAGGTCTCAGAACACAAGAAATCCGTATATATAATATATAGCAATAAAAAATCTGTTTATTTTCGGCTGTATTAAAATAATATTAATCTTGAGGTTATTTCTTGGAATAATTTCAATTTTTGCCAATATTTCACCCAATACTTCATTTTTTGGATTGGGTTTCAATGGAGAAAATATTCTCCACTAAATTTCACTATAGGTCTCCGAACATACGAAATCGGTATATGTAATATATACCATTAAAAATTGAGTCTAATTTTGTGTATAGTAAAAAAATATTATTTTATAGGTTATTTCTTGGAATAATTTCAATTTTTGCCAATATCTCACCCAATACTTCATTTTTCCGATTGGATTTCAATGGAGAAAATATTCTCCATTAAATTCCATTATAGGTCTCTGAACATACGAAATTGGTATATTTAATATATACCATTAAAAATTTAGTCAAATTTAGGGTGAATTAAAAATTATTATTTTATAGGTTATTTTTTTGGGATAATTTCAAATTTTGCCAATATCTCACCCAATACTTAATTTTTCGAATTGGATTTCAATGTAGAAAATATTCTCCATCAAATTTCACTATAGGTCTCCAAACAAACCATTTCACTAACCATAATATTAATAATAAAAAAATCAGTTGCAAATTGCTTATCAAAAATTCATATAAAAAATTGTATTTCATTTTTTTTTATTATCATTTCATAATTATTTGTTTACTATTATAATTAAATTTATATCTTATCTAAATTCATTTGACTTTTATGAATTATTGCTGCCATATCACCAAAACGATCATTTTCAAAAATATTTAAATGTAAATCAATTTTTGATAGGGTGATGCTGGTGGCATCATCATCCTCTTCATTTTTTATGGATTTTTTTTCGGCATTTTGTATTTGGGCTGGCATGATGGTGCCGGATGAGGTATCTGTTATTTCAATTGTCACTTGTGGTGGAGGAGCCTTAAAAAAATAATATTTTTATTTTCAAAATTATTAAAATGCCCCGATTTTGTTGAAATTACATACAGTTGTCACTGTTTCTTCATTGGTGTCAAAACTTTTATTAACCTCTCCAGCTGTCCATGATTTCACCGATTTGGTATCTGGCGATTTTGTGCGACAACAACAAAAACAGCACTTTAAGAGCATCATTATTTTAATTATTATTGTAAATATCGAATTTATTTTACACTATCTGAAAATTCAATCACTTTTGATCAGTTCCAAGGCGATTTTAATACTAGCATATTTTGATATATTTATCGGTATTGTTATTTGCGAATGCCGGCTGATATGGTTTTACACCAAGCTACAAAAAAATGAAAAAAATTTAATTTGTAATTTTTTTTTAACTCAAACTCAAATTTTAGAATTTGTTTTATTTTTTTATAAAAATTATAAAATTTTTTAATTTGTTTTTGTTGTTGTTTTGTAGCACAGTGTAATTGCTTATCTAAAAATAAATAAAACATGTAATAACCAAATCCACAAAATAACCCCCGTCATCGATATTGACTCATTTCAAACCACAGTAGTTACACTATTAAACAAAATTCATGTTCAATATAAAAAATAAAATACATTTTCAAAAAAAAAAAAAAATATTTTTTTAAGAAAATTAAAAAAAAAATAATTTTTGGTAGTTAATTAGATGTTAGGTTTTCGAATAAATGGCAAAATCTCCCTTAATACCTTATATTAGCCAGTCAATGTTAATGGACAAAATATTCCGCATCAAATTTCACTATAGGTCCCTGAACAAAATAAATCGTTAAATATAATATACGACCTTAAAAAATCGGTTCGAATTCGGAAAAACTATTTTATTATGATTTTGTAGATATTTCTGCAATCGTTTTTGAATTTTGCCAAAATCTCCCCTAATACCGCATTTTATGCGGATGAAGTCAATGGAAAAAATATTCCACATCAAAATTCACTAAAGGTCCCTGAACACAAGAAATCGGTATATATAATATATAACCATAAAAAATCGGTTCAAAGTCGAAAAAAATATTTTATTATGATTTTGTAGGTATTTCTGCAATTGTTTTCGAATTTTGCCAAAATCTCCCATAATACCGCATTTTAGGCAGATGAAGTCAATGGAAAAAATATTCCGTATCAAATTTCACTATAGGTCTCCGAACAAAAGAAATCGGTTAATATAATATATAACCATAAAAAATCGGTTCGAAGTCGGATTTGTAGGTATTTCTGCAATTGTTTTCGAATTTCGCCAAAATCACCCCTAAAACCGCAGTTTAGGCGGGTGAATTCAATGGAAAAATTATTTTACAACAAATTTCACTAAAGGTTCCCTGAACACAAGAAATCGGTATACATAACATAACCATAAAAAATGGCTTCGAAGTCGAAAAAAAAAACTATTTTATTATAATGTTTTAGGTATTTCTGCAATTGTTTTTGAATTTTGCCAAAATCTCCACTAATACCGCATTTTAGGCGATTGAAGTCAATGGAAAAAATATTCCGCATCAAATTTCACTATAGGTCTCCGAACACAAGGAATCTGAATATATAATAAATATAGTATTAAAATCGTTTCCAAACTCAGAAATATTTCTTAAAATTTTTTTTATTTATTTTACCTATTGTTTTTCAAATTTGCCAAAAATCCACCCTAATACATGATTTTTAGTGGATGGTTCTAATAGAAAAAATATTCTACACCAAATTTCACTATAGGTCTCGGAACACAAGAAATCTGAATATGTTATGAAAATAATATATAAATCGGTTTAAATCTCAAAAAAAAAAAAAAAAAAAATTCTAAATTCTGATTTATTTCACCTGTTATGTTCCATTTTTCCAAAAATTCACCCTAATACATGATTTTTTGTGGTTAGTTCCAATGGAAAAAATATTCTACACAAAATTTCACTATAGGTTTCCGAACTAACGAAGTGGCTATATATAATATTTAACATTAAAATAGGGAGATTTTTATTAATGATTTATTTTTTTATATTTTTTACAAACAAATCTAATTTTCTCTTTATTTTATACCTTCCAGATTCATTGCGGCCAACGTTATGGCAAAGATGATCTCATACGTGCCCTACTGCATAATCTCACACCCGATGTCTTCATACCACTCTTTTGGCGTACGGAAAAAAATTGTGTCATCTTTTTTGTGGATGATTATGCCATGGCATCACGTCTCATGCAATTGGATCGTAGCGTACAAATGTCCGATGGTTGTCGACTTGCTATTCGTGTACGCGAAAGTTGTCCCATGGTACCCGTCGATGAAGAATTTAAAGAAAAAATGAAATTGGTTATGGCCAAACGTTATAATCCGAATACCAAGGCACTCGACTTATCCAAATTCTATGCTGATCCAGATTTTCGTCAAACATTTGTGGGGTTGCATCGTACCGCTGTTATGTCGGCGGCATTGGATATTATACAAAAGAATATACCCGATTTGGAGGCGCTGAATTTAAATGACAACGATTTGAGTACAATGGAAAGTTTTCGTAATATTGAGACCAGATTGCCACATTTGAAGATCTTGTATTTGGGTGGTAATAGTGTAAGTATTGAGATTTCAAACCTTTTAATAATTTTTTTAATCACTCTCTCTCTCTTGCCTTATTTTCTAGTTACCCTCCTTGGCAACTTTGCTGGTGTTCCGTAATGCCCCCATCATCGAATTGGTTTTGAAGAATAACCCCTTACGGCAACGCTATAAAGATCATTCACTTTATGTCAGGTATCAAAATTTAATATTTCTCTAATTGTGCGATTATTTTTTTAAATTAATGGTTTTTTGTTTTTTTCTGTACGTGTGTGTATGTGTGTGCGTTGTCTTGTGACAATGGTAACACTTGGCTCTTGAGAGAGAGAAATTTACTACATGTAGCAGTTTGATGGCAACGAACCAACGAACTGTACCTGCGTGTGGTGGTTTGTAAGAGCATGGAGCAGTTAATGACAAAATTTCGTCTAGTGTGGTGGACCCATATGGAGTTTTTAATGTCGATCCTATTATTATTTTTAATTTTTTTTTATATTTTATTTCCTAAAAGGAACACTTCTAATCGCCACTAATTTTATTCTCTTTTTAATTTATTCTTAATTTCAATGCATTTTCTAATTTTTGGACACCTCACTTCGTTTCTGATCTAATAATTTTCCCATATATAATATATGGCTATATAATATATCTGTTCCAAATCGGTGGAAATAATTATCACACATTTTTGTCTCATTGTTTTACAATTTTGTCAAAATCCACCCTAATACATGATTTTTGCGCCATGGCTCCAATGGAAAAAATATTCTTCATCGAATTTCACTATAAGTCTTCGAACAAATAATTTCGGTATATAGAATATATAACATGAAAAAATCGTTGCCGAAATTAATATGTAAATTATAAATTGGAATCTATAAGGTTTCCTAAGGTTTCGCTTAAAATCTCCCCTTATACTACTCCTTAGGGATGTGATGTTAAAGTAGGAAATGTTCTTCATCGAATTACACTATAGGTCTCCGAACAAATAATTTCGGTATATATAATATATACCAAGAAAAAAAATTGTATACAAATTGACAGAAATATTTTTCAAAGATTTGCTGGCTAATTTTATGTATTACGTTCAAATTTGGTCAAAATCCACCCTAATACATGATTTGTGCGCCATGGTTCCAATGGAAAAAATATTCTTCATCAAATTTCACTATAGGTCTCTGAACAAAAGAAATCGGTATATATAATACATACCAATAGAAAATTGTTAAAAATGTCAATATATAATTGTTGATAGCGAAATCCATATGGTTTCCCAATTTGGCTAAAATCTCCCTTTATACTTCCACTTAGGGTTGTGATGTTAAAGTAGAAAATGTTCTTCATCGAATTTCACCATAGTTCTCTGAACAAAGAATTTCGATACAAATAATATATAACCAGAAAAAAATCGTATCCAAATTCAATTAAAGAATTTTCACAGATTTCTGACATATTTTATAAATTGGGTTCTAATTTGGCCAAAATCCACCTTAATACATGGATTTTGAGGGGTGGTCCCAATGGAAAAAATATTCTTCATCAAATTTCACTATAGGCCTCCGAACACAAGAAATCGGTATATATAATAAATATGCCAATAAAAAATCGATACAAATTTCAATATATACTTGTTGATAGATAAATCCATATTGTTTCCCAATTTGGCTAAAATCTCCGTTTATACTTCCACTTAGGGTTGTGATGTTAAAGTAGGAAATGTTCTTCATCGAATTTCACCATAGGTCTCTGAACAAAGAATATCGGTATATATAATATATACTAAGAAAAAAATCGTTTCCAAATTGGAAGAAATATTTTTCAGAGATTTCTGAGTAATTTTATATATTGCGGTCCAATTGGGCCAAAATCAACCCTAATACATGATTTTTGAGGAGTGGTTCCAAGGAAAAAAATTTTCTTTATCGAATTTCACTATTGGTCTCGGAACACTTGATTTACGTATATATAATATATAGCACGAAAAAAATATCATTTTAAAATTCAAAAGAAAAAAATTGTTTTTAATTTTTTGAAATAGTATTTCTTTTTGTTTCGATATACATTTTTGAATTTTTTCTTCCTTCCAATCAGGTCTAAACAAGGTTACAGATTTTTGAAAAACAATTAGATGATATTATAAGAAGAACGTTTTTTAAGAATTATTTATATTAAATCGTGAAACACATAACCTCAAAGTGCTAACACAACTGTTTTAATTTTCTTTGAAATATTTAGAAAGCAAATACATTTTCCTATAATAAATATGGGATGTAATTTGAAATCCTCCTAGAAAAAGGCCTAAAGGGGTTTACGGAGAAAATAAAAAAAAAAAAATACAAAAAAAAGAAAAAAAATAATAAAAAAGAAAACAAAGAAATGAGAAAAAATCAAGAAAAAAATATATTTACGAGTGGCAATAAATTTGATTGCTTGATAATATATTTGTGTTTTCTTTTTATAAATGAAAAATTATAATATAAATAATAATTAAGACCCCCATGAAGCCGCCCACAAACAAACACCACCATTTACAAATTTATTTGTGTGGTTGTTTTGTGAAAGGTTTTTTTTTGTTGTAAAGCAATTTGTGTCATACATAGTGTTGGGTATCCCTATATCCTTTTGTAACAAGGATATTGCAAAGAAAACCACACTGCACAATTGTTAAAAAAACTGCACAGCGGTTTTGGGAATTTCCCAAAATAAAAAAAATGTTCACCCCACACCCTAAACACAATGTTTTGTTAGAAGATTAAAAAAAATGGTGTGCCAACCCTAACCTATATTTTTTTAAAGGTTAGAAATACACCAAAATTAAATCCTGGAGACATTGTTAACTTTGGGTGAACTCTTAAAATAAAATGGGGTTAATAAAAACAATTAAACTATAAATAAAAAATTAAATTATAAAAAGAAATAAATTAATTTTAAAAGATAATAAATTATAAATTAAAAAAAATTATATAAATTGTAAAAAAATTAAATTAAAAAAATATTGAATAATAAAAATTAAAATATAAAAAAAATAAATAAAAATATAATATAAAATAACAATAAAAAATATACAAGAAATAAAAAAAACCTATAAAAAAAATAATAAAAAAAATAATTTTTATAAAATTATTAATTTTATAAAGATTTTAAATAAAAAATAATACCAAACCAAAATAATAAATAAAAAAGAAAATAAATTATTTATTTTTTTTAATTAAAAAAATTGAAATAAATTGTAAAAAAAATAAATTATAAAAAAATATTGAATAATAAAAATTGAAAGAAAATATAAAAAATATATATATATAAAAACAATAAAAATGTACAAGAAATGAAAAATAAATTCTATAAAAAATAAAATAATCAAAAAAAATAAATTTTAAAATAATTGATTTTTAAAATATTTCAAATAAAAAATAATAAAAATTATATTAATAAAAAAAATAAATAAAATATGTCAAAAATAAAAAAAATATTTATATAAAAATATTAAATTAATAAAAATTTGTATTGAAATTTAAAAAATAATTTTTTAAATTAAAAAAAAAAATAAATTAATAAATAAGAAAACACAAACTAAGAAAAAAGTAAGCTACTAAAAAATCTGGAGATCATTTTATTGCTGCTCAAAAAAAAATATTAAATATAAAAAAAAAACAAAAAATTAAATAAAAAAATATATAAAAAAATTTTAAAAAAAGAATGAAAAAAACAGAAATCCTTTTTTGCCTTGAAATTCATTTTTTTTCAATTCAAAGCCTTGCAAAAAATTAGGCTTGTGAAAATTTATTTGCTTTCTCAATATTTTTGCGAAATAAGATTTAAAATATTTTGATTATTGTTTTAATATTTATAAAAAAATATATATATATATATATATATATAAAAACTATACAATTGAAGCTCCATTATATGGCTGTCTTTTTTTCAATTTATGACCTCTTAATATTATTGAAATTTAAAAAAATATATATCATATTGAATATTTTTGAAAAATTTTCGAAAAAAAATTACTCTTGGAAGAGGAATTTATTAAAAGGTCATGGTTGTGCAAGCCCATAATGGAATTTCAAATGTTGAATATATGAAATTAAAACAGTTGTGTGGAGACATAGATTTAAAAAAAAAAATTTAAAAAAAAAATTGAAAAAATTAAAAAAAAATTGAAAAAAATTTTTTTTTTAAAAAATAATTTGAATTTTTTTTTCATAAAATCTGTAACCTTAAAAATTAAAGTTTTTTTTCAATACTAAAACATTAGAGACTATTGTTGGCATTATAAAACTTATAGGTTTGTCCAAAAATTGAATTATTTTGGATGGATGGATTTTTTTTTTAAGAAAATCAAATCCCCCTCGGGCCGAAAAATCCTTATAATTATTGAAAAACCAAACTACAAATTCAACATCACATCACATTTTCACAATTTAATTCATGCGCTTAATGCTCTTAATATACACATTTTTATGTTTCAATTCACAGCGAAGTACGGCGTAAATTCCCTAAACTAATTAAATTGGTAAGTTGCAATTTGAAAATTAAAAAAAAAAAAAAATAACCATTCAATTTATTAATTTTTTCTCAACATCTCTACTACTACAAATTTTTAATTTTCTAGGACGGTGACGATTTAGAACCCCAAATCCTTTTCGATGTCAATGACAGTTCGGTTATGCCCAAGGCACAAGCCTCATTTTTATGCGATGCCTCTGGTGCCGATATAATACGACAATTTTTGGAACAATATTTCATCATTTTCGATTCGGATAATCGTCAACCATTGCTGGATGCATATCATGAACAGGCAATGATGTCCATATCTGTACCGCCAGCCAGTCAAGCCGGCCGCTTGACATCATTTTGGAAATATAATCGTAATTTTCGACGCATTGTTAACAACGAGGATGTCTCCAAGTTGAGACAATTGAAAGTTGGCCGTTTGCAGGTGGTATCAACACTGGCCGAATGGCCAAAGACACAACATGATCCGCAATCGTTTTCCGTGGATTTGACATTATTTACAGTAAGTAGATTTTTTAAGGAAACAAATTTAAAACTAAAAATTATAACCAAATTTGTAACCTAAATTTTAGGCCTTAAATATTATAGCTACAAATTAGAGTTCCATGGGGAGCCATAGTAAAATTTAATGAAGAATATGTTTTCCTTTGGCACCAACCGCCTAAAATAAAAACTTCCAAAAAAATTAGGGCCAAACAAAAAATTAAAAAAAAATTAAGCAAATTTGCAACGGATATTTTATATCATAAATATTATAGCTACAAATTAGAGTTCCATGTGAACCCATAGTAGAATTTCTTGAAGAATATGTTTCCTTTGGCACCAACCCCCTCCAATCAAAACTAGTAGCAAAATTAAGATCAAACAGAAAATAACCTAGGAAAAAGTAAAATATTCTTAATAGGCAAATTTGCAACTGATATTTTATACCATAAATATTATAGCTACAAATTAGAGTTCTATGGGGATCCATAGTAGAATTTCCTGAAGAATAATTTTCCCCTTGGCAGCAATACCCTAAAATAAAAACTTCTCTGCAAATTAGGGTCAAACAGAAAGTATTACAAAAATAACCTAAGAAATGGAAAAGTGATATAAAAGCAAATTTGTAACTGAGTTTTTCTATCATAAATATAATAGCTAGAGAATAGACTTATTTGGGGATCTATAGTAGAATTTTATTACGAATATTTTGCTCTTTGGCAGCAATCCTCAAAAGTCAAAACTTCTATAAAAATTAAGGACAAACTGAAAACACTAAAGAAATAACATTAAATAATGATTAGCCCAATTCCGATGGTTATTTTTATCGATAACTATTAGTTCTACATAGATCATTTGTTCCGTGACCCACCCTGGAATTTGATGCTGAACACTTTTTCCATTCACAACATTTCCATAAAATTAAGGTTTCAAAGGATTTTGGGTCAATTTGAAAAATAACCTAAAAATGCGATTTTCCCAAAAATCTCGAACATTATTTCTTGGTATAAATTTTATATCTAGAGATTTTGAGATGTGTGGTTACCTATCATCGATAAAATTTTGTGGCAAATCTATGTCCTCTTGGCATCAACAGCCTAAAATGAAAGATTCCATTAAAAATTGGGTCAAACAGAAATTATAACAGAAATAACCTAAAAAATTCTAAGTCAAATTCCGATTAATTTTTTAAACATTAACTATTAGTTCTACATATTTCATTCGGGAATTTTATGATGAACATTTTGTCCCTTTGGGGAAATTTAAAATAACCTAAAAAATTAAATACCAAATAATAGTTTTTCTTCGGGAATTTTATGATGAACATTTTGTCCCTTTGGGGAAATTTAAAATAACCTAAAAAATTAAATACCAAATCATAGTTTTTCTTCTTATAAATATTATATCTGGATTCAATTGTATTCATATTTTAATTTTCATGTTTTTTTCCTTTCAGCCCAAACTAATATCCTTTACCGTTGCTGGTCTCTTCAAAGAATTTGAATCGTCCACCTCGACCACTGGCGAAATTCGCTATTTCCAAAGACAATTTGTTATTGTACCCGCTGGCGGTGGTTTTTGTATACGCAATGAAATGATTTTGGTAACAAGTGCCACGGGCACCCAGGCACGTACCTTCCTTAAGCCGCCCCCCGCAACAGAGCCACCAGCAGCTGGTACTGCCACAAATCTACCGCCCACAGCTGCAGGCAGTCTACAAAGTCGCTTACAAATGCAACAGCCATCGGTGAGTTTTCGAAAAATGAAAACAAAAAAGACAATTTATTATTGGAATTGTATTTCAAAATTTATTTAAAAAAAAATATTTTTTTTTTAAATTAAAAAAAAATTAAATTAGTTTTGAAAAAATACATTTTAAATTAATTTCGAATCATTAAAACTTATTTATTCACTTATTATTATTTTTTATTATTATTTTTTTTTTTTTTTTTGCAGACCTCCGCAGCCGCCGCTTTAATGCCACAGCCCGCGATACCCACCCAACCAGACGATGCAACAAAAATGCAAATGGTTCAGGCTATGTGCACCCAAAGCAATATGAACATCGAATGGAGTAGAAAGTAAGTCGGCTCCTTCTCCTATCATAATTTTTTTTAAAAATTAATAATTTTTTGGTTACCTTCTTCCAGATGTCTCGAAGAAACCAATTGGGATTACAATCATGCAGCTTTTGTTTTTGATAAATTACACAAGGAGGGTAAAATACCTCCTGAAGCTTTTGTAAAATAAAAAACCTTACCCTAACTAGGATTATATTTAGAGATGAACAAAGTAAAGAAAAAAATACACATTCTTTTTTGACTTTGCAATAATTCGCTTGCAAATACACCACTAAACTCTATTCCACAAATAGGGTTCCATCATCTACTATCTTTTCTGACGGATTTGAAGTTTAATTTTAAGTTTCTTCATCAAAAAATCAAGACTTTGTTTTTTTACAAAATTTCAATAAACTAAAAAATATACAAATATGTGTATGAACTTTTAAGATAACAAAAAACAATAACAAATGGAAATAGAAATTTATTTGGTAAAAAATAATTTTGTAAAGCTGCCGTCATTTCTTAGCTAATAATTCTCCATTAATACTAATTATTGTTGACTCAGTTTTTATATATATATAGAATAAAATAAATACCCTAATTTTCCATTTGAATAAATATTTATAAACCATGTTTTTTAAGTTTTTTTTTAGTAAAATAAATTATAACAATAAAATACAGCAATTTAATAAGACTCTAAATATCATTAAACATTTGATTTTATTATCGAATATTTTTATAAAATTTTTTATAAATTTCCCTCCTCTATTAGCCATTGTTCATATCATCATAGCGAATAACATTATTTCAAAGACTTTTTTGAAGAACGTTCAATGTAAATATTTTCCCCCATTTTTTTATTTAATATAATTTCTCATTCTCTCTCTAATATATACAATAAGATGCTACAATATAAATCTAATAAAAAAAGGGAATGTTAAAGATTTATATACATATAAAAACCAGTAATATTAAATACAAAAAAAAATAATAATAAATTGTAAAATTCTTTAAAACAAACTAAACAATGTGTGGTTTTTGTTTTGCTAAATTTATACCTTAAATATTATAGCTACACCTTCGACTTATTTGGGGACCTATAGTGGAATTCGATGAAGAATATTTTTCACCTTTACACCGATCCGCTCAGGTGAAGACTTCTACAAAAATTAGGGCCAAACGAAAAACACTACAAAAATAAATTTAAAAAATTATATGTCAAATTTCGATGATTTTTTATCGATAATAATTAGTTCTACAAAATTCATTTGTTACGTGACCCACCCTGAAATTTGGTGCTGAACACTTTTTCCTTTCATAACATTTTCATAAAATTAAGGATTCTTAAGAATTTGGATCAACTTAAAAATAACCTCAAAAATTTATAACTATAATTTATAACCATTTTTTTTTTTCATATAAATATTATACCTAGAGATTTGGTTTGTTCGGTGACCTACCACAGAATTTGATGTAGAATACTTTTCTCTTTGGCACCTATACCCTCAAGTAAAAATTTCTATTAAAATTAAGGCCAAACTAAAAGTACTACAGAAATAACCTTTAAAAAATTATATGTCAAATTACGATGATTGTTTTATCGATAACTATTAGTTCTACATAGAATTTGATGCTGAACCCTTTTTCCATGCATAACACTTTCATGAATTGAAAGATTCTAACGAATTTTGGATCAGAAATATTTTGTTCAGATTTATAACCATAATAATGTGAACCCCCCTAATTACCAAACAGACCATTAAATGCAACTCTGATTTCTGATAGTCGACTAAAGTCATGTATAAACTATTAGTTTTGAATGGCAGTTCTGTCTATTTTTTTTATTATTCTATATAGTTTTACATTTGGGAACTGCTCACATTATAGGTATTCTGATTGATTATAATTTTTATTCATAATTGAATTTATATTCGTTTAGCTGCTGTTTTTAACTAATTATTTTTATTTATTTTTTAATTTATTTATCTTTATATTTTAAGAAAAAAACCAAAAATGTATTTCCTTTTATTATTATTTGTAATTGTTTATTGATTTTTTTTATATATTTTTTTAATAAATATTATTTGTTATTAATTTTTTATTATTCAATTTGTATATTTAAATTATTCCATAAACCCCATATTTACACTGCATCAATCAATCAAAAACAAAAGTCGATCTAACTATACCTAACCAATACTGCAGCAACGGCAGTGGCAACGCCGTTATTGTTTGACAGTCAAAAGTCGATCTACAAACACCTAACAACATTCAACAACAACGTCAGAGAGAAACACGTGCAAGCATCGTTTCTGTGCGAGCGGTGCATTTTCCTCCATTTCTTTTTTAATTTTTAATAGAATTCCAAATAAAAAGGAAAAGAAAAATATTTAAATACCGTTCTAACATCTAAACAAACACAATGGGTAAAAAGACCAAAGTTGGAAAAGCCCGTAAAGATAAGTTTTATCAATTGGCCAAAGAAACAGGTATGTGTGCTACAATGGACATGATGGACTCTGTGAGGGCAAATTAAAACAATTTTTTTATTTCATTGACTCGTCCAGGTTATCGTTCACGTGCCGCCTTCAAATTGATACAACTTAATCGTAAATTCGGTTTCTTGCAACAGTCACAGGTATGTATCGATTTGTGTGCTGCCCCTGGTGGTTGGATGCAGGTTGCCAAACACAACATGCCCGTATCGAGTATTGTGATTGGTGTCGATTTATTCCCCATACGTGCCATACCCGGTTGTATTAGTTTGGTGGAAGATATTACCACGGAAAAGTGTCGCCAGTCGTTGACCAAAGAACTGCAATCGTGGAAGGCTGATGTTGTACTGCACGATGGTGCTCCCAATGTGGGTCGTAATTGGCTGCATGATGCCTATCAACAAATCTGTTTGACATTGATGTCTCTGAAATTGGCCACAGAATTTTTACGTGGTGGTGGTTGGTTTGTCACCAAGGTGTTCAGATCGAAAGATTACAATGCCCTTCTGTGGGTGCTGAAGCAATTGTTCAAAAAGGTCCATGCCACCAAACCCAGTGCCTCACGTAAAGAGTCAGCTGAAATTTTCGTTGTATGCCAAGGGTATTTGGCTCCCGATCGTATTGATCCTAAACTGCTGGATCCCAAATATGTTTTCGAGGAGCTGGACTTGGAGGGTGGTAAAAAAGTCAGTCTACTCCACCCCGAGAAACAGAAACGCATCAAGGCCGAAGGTTATACGGAGAGTGATATTGCCCATAGAAATGATTTGGCAGCTTCGGAATTTATGAAAAGTGAAAATGGTTTGGCTGCACTGCAGGGTATTGGTTCGATTACCATCGATGATAAGCGTATTGCCGAACATCCAAAGACCACAGCGGAAATTTTGGAGTGTTGTAAAGACATAAAAGTTTTGGGTCGTAAGGATATTAAGGGCCTTTTGGCTTGGTGGAAGGCCATTAAAGAGGAACTCTTCAAGGAGGGTGAAACCGCTGTCATTGAGGAGGAAGAAGAGGTGCCGGCGGCCCGACCCTTAACCCAAGAAGAAATTGAAGATATGGAAGATGAAGAACTGCAAAAGCAGATACACGAATTGGCCGAAGAGGAGGAAAAGGAATTGAAACGTAAAAAGAAAAAGACCCTGAAGGCCAAGGCTAAACTCCAAGAGAAAATGAATTTGAAAATGGTTATCAAGGGAGATGATGGTCCCAAGGAAGAGGCCGATCAGGAGATATTCGATTTGAAGGAGGTCAAGACCCAAGAGGAACTGGACGAAATGTTGGATGTGGTGCCAGACTTTGAGGTGGAGGGTGAGGTGATGGATATGCCCAAGTTGCCAAAATATAAAAAGTAAGGAACCCCATTCATGGAATGAATCGAGTTTGATTAATAATTTGTGTGTGTGTTTTTCTAGGTACGACAAAGATGACAAACGTTTGGATGATGATGGCAACTACGAAAACGATGATGAACCTGAAATTTCCGCCGATGAGGAAAGTGAAAGTGATTTGGAAAAGGATGGTTTGGGTTTAAGTGATGAAGAAAATCTGGAAGAAGATTCCAAAAAATCCTTAAACAAAAAGAAAAAGAAGAAGGCCGAACATCCTTTGATCAAATCAAGTGATTTCCGCGACAAGGATACCAAACGTCAACAAAGAGTACAGTTGTGGTATGAAAAAGAAAATCTCCAAAATCTCGATAACGACGATGATGATGAAGATTTCGATTTGGATCGTCTGGCCAATGAATATAAAAGCAAAGGTGTTCAAGTACTGGGAGAGACCCAAGATACCAGTAACTCTTCCAATCTGTTGCTGGGTAAAAAGGCCAAACGTCGTGCCCGCCATGCTGAGGCCAAAGAGGAATCCTCTTCCTCGGAATCATCAAGTGATTCCGAAGAGGAGGTTGATGAAGATGATGAGGAAAAAGTCGCTGGCGATATGTCCAAAGAACCCAAGGCCAAGAAGATTCGCCTGACGGAAGAAGAATTGGCATTGGGCGCCATGATGATCAAGGGCAAGAAAACCCGAAGGGATTTAATTGATGGTGCCTGGAATCGTTATGCCTTCAATGATGACAATCTACCATCGTGGTTTGTACAAGACGAACAGGTACATATGACCAAACCCACCCCAGTACCCAAGGAACTGCAAGAGGAATATCAACGTAAGGTACAAGAACTTAATGTGCGACCGATCAAAAAGGTTATGGAGGCCAAGGCCCGCAAACGTAGACGTGCCGTTAAACGTTTGGCCAAGGCCAAGAAAATGGCTGAGAAAATTATGGACAGCCCCGATGCTACAAATCAAGAAAAGGTTCGACAACTTAAGAAGATCTACAAAAAGGCCCAAGAGAAAAAGAAGGAAGTCACATATGTTGTGGCCAAGAAACATCAAACAGGACGGCGGGCCAAGCGTCCGGCTGGTGTTAAGGGTCGTTATAAGGTTGTAGATCCGCGTGAGAAGAAGGATAAGCGTGCCCTGAAAGCCAAGGATAAAAAATCCAAAGGTAAAGGCAAGGGAAAGGGACGTAAATAGATAAAAAACATTGTGCTTCTTTAGGTTTTACTAAATAATAAATATTAGTTAAGTTTTAATGTAAATTAATAATATTTTTATAAATAAATAAAACAAATATTTAGTAAAGAAAAAAAAAACAAATACATTTTTGAGGTTATGTTTGCAAATTTTCAGATTTGTCTAAAGTCTTCCGAAATACTTTATTTTAGGGTTAAAGTATCAAAGAAGTAAATGTTCTTTGGCAAATTTCACTATGAGTCCATGAACAAAAGAAGCCTGTAGAATCATTCAATAAAGGCGAAATTTCACGTTTTTAAGGTTATGTGCGGAAATTTTTAGATTTGGCCAAAATCTTCTTGAATATTTCATTGTAGAGTTTTAGTTTCAAAGGAGAAAATGTTCTTCAGAAGATTTCAATATGGGTCGCCGAACAAAAGATATCTGTTAGAATGAAAAAAAATCAATTTTTGAGGTTAAGTCCGATGTTTTACGAATTTTGACAATATTTCCGAGAATGCCACATTTTACGGTTATAGTTTCAAAGCAGAAAATGTTCTTTAAAAGATTTCATTATGGCTCGCCGAACAAAAGACACCTGTAAAACCATTAAATGTAGGAGAAAAAATAAGATTTTGAGGTTATGTTGGAACATTTTAAGTTTTGTCCAAAATATGCCAGAGTTCTACATGTTATGGTCATAGTTTTAAAGGAGAAAATAATCCTTGGAAGATTTCAATGTCGAAACCCATAAAACTAATGTGGAAACCCATAAAACCATCCAATGTAGAAGAAAAAATTAGATTTTAAGGTTATGTTCGAACAACTTTCCGATTTGTTCAAAAGATGCCAGAATTCTAAATTTTAGGGTCATAGTTTTAAAGGAGAAAATATTCTTCGGAAAATTTCACTATGAGTCGCCGAACAAAAGAAGGCTGTAAAGCCATTACAGTGAAAAATATTTTAAATTTTTGAGTCCGAAAGAAAAAATCAATTTTTTGAGGTTAATTTTTTTCATTACATTTGTTGATTTTATTTTTACTGAAAATAAATAAGTTTTTTTAATGTTAGTAGTCGAGTTAACAACAATTTGGCCAAAAATATACATACGTAACATTTACAAAATTAAGAGGGGCGGGAGGTCATGTTCAGGGTATATAATAATCATCATGTGGTAACGAAGTATCACAGTACAACTCAAGATTTTATGTTAAATGTTTTCTTATTTCGAAAAAAAAGGAAAACAATATTTTGAAATTTATGACTTAGAACATGCACAGCAGTTTCCACACTACAATATTGAATACTTCAAAATACATTTTTTTTTTTTTGGGTGAGGAAATCCGAAAATAATTTTTCTAGCCATTTTAAATATACAAAACAAAACACTTCGAATAGTTGCGATTTAATCAACCGACCGGTTACCCACACTATTCTCATCTATATCACTACCTGAACTTAGACTACGTGATATCGTTGTGGAATTCGAATTCAGTCCACGATCCAAATTATAATATTGTACAACTTTTTGTGGAGGACGACTGGATATAACTTCCGTGATTTGAGTAACAACCCATTTGGTTAGCTTTATAACAGCAATATGTGCAGCAAATTGTAATATAATGGCCCCAAAACCCTTATATAGTCCGGCAAACCCCTCTGTTGCCACTGTGGTGCGATAACAATCCACAGCTCCCTGATAATTGGTGAGTATGGGCACAACGGCATAACCATTATCCAGATTATCAATAATGGTGCGGGTACCCTGCAACTGGATGCGGTGTAAAATTGTTTCCAATGGGAAAAATATAACTTCGGTTGTCAGCATCGATATTAGATTCGAATAGATTTCAACATTTTGTGTTTCGAGAGAGTCATCTTTAAATTTGGCGCCCTTACGTTCCTGGGCCTGTTGGATGCGTCGTCGCATGATGCGTGATGAAATGCCTTTAATAACTAAACTGTAAAAATAGAATACAATCATGATTAGGCAAACCACAAAAAAAACATTGAGGTTATGTTCGAAGATTAGGCCAAAAACATCCACAAAATTTTATTTTAGAACAATGGTATAAACATCCTAAAACAATATCTGTGTATCATTTACATTTAAGAAAAAAAATCAATTTTTGAGGTTATGTTCGAACTCGCAAAAAACAAAAAAAACATTATGTTCGAAAATTAGGTCAACATTTTTTTTCAGTATTGAGGTTAGGTTTTTGTTAGATGACAATTTCTCCCAGATAACTTGATTTTAGAGGAAATGTTCTAATGGAGGATATGTTCTACAATAAATTTCTCTATAAGTCACCTAACAAAAGAACTCCGCAACTGTAATAGATAATCGGGAAACTTAGGAAACATAATTTTTTTCAGTATTGAGATTAGGTTTTTGTTTGGTGGCCATTTCTCCAAGATAACTAGATTTTAGATGAAATATTCTAATGGAGAATATATTCCGTTTTAAATTTCACTATAAGTAACCTAACAAAAGAACTCCGCAACTGTAATAAATAATCGGGAAAATTTCAATAAAAGTTAGGAAACATAATTTTTTTAGATTGAGGTTAGGTTTTTGTTTGGAGACCATTTCTCCCAGATAACTTGGTTTTAGAGGAAATGTTCTAACGGAGGATATATTCTCCATAAAATTTCACTAGAAGTCTCCCCACAAATGAAGTCTGTAGATGCATGGGATAACCAATAAAATAATGAAAACAAAATTCGTGTCTTACCCAAATAGATATTTTGTTATACCCACACCAATCGTGGGTCCAATTAAACACCATACTGGTAACATGCGTCCCTTCTGTGGTGATTTCCAATAGAGCAAACGTAAACTGCCCTCACGGAATACATCAAAAAGGCCCGGTTTTTCGCTGGCAATATCACTTTGAACACTCTCCACCAAGGATGCAGCATAGAAAGGCATAACAACAGCAATGCTAATGCTAAAAATTATGAAATAAAAAGGTTAATTGATTTTACAAATTGAAAAGAATCAGAAAACAGCAGGTTACCATTTTAAAATGACATGTTGGCCAAAACGTTTTAATGAGGTGCGGCTATCCACTTCTCTGCAAAGAGGGAACATTATTTAAAAAAATTCAAATTCAAATCTTGCTGATCATCACGGCAATCTTACTTAGGCCATGATGTTACTTTTGATATAACATCATCCACCGCCATGGACATGCCGCGTACCAATAGGCAACTACCCAAACCCTTCCATAAAGTGGTGACACCCTGACGTCTATGTAAATGTATTATGGAAGGCATTAATGCAAATGGATGCAGATGATATCTGAAGGAAACAAAGAGAAGAAGATTTTTTTAATTCAAAATAATTTGGAAAAATAAATATCATTACCTTTGTGAGGCATTATACACCTGGCACTGACGTCTTAGTACTATAAAAGGATGTGATAGCAGATTTTCGGTAACCAAACTAACCCATTGAACACCAATTCCCAAATATTTACGTATTGAGATTTCTAAATAGATATAATATTAAGTAATGTTTGATAATACAGTTAAAATAAATTTAAATTTTTTGTTTTTTTTTTTTTTTAATTAAAAAAAAATATTAAACCAAAAGGACGAAGGTCATGCATGAAGGTACAACAACATATAATTAGGTTACATACTTTTTGTATCATCAAAACTTAATAAGTTCGTAACACTGTGCTGCTCGGGATACTCTAATATATATACATATATATAGATGGTTGGGGAGCGTATGGTGGTGGTGTTGGTGGTGTAACACAAAACAAGGCATAAACAAAAACATGACAACTAAATAAAACAAAAAATAAATTCATTTCTTCTTCCGGCTTACCATCTTCCTGACTGTCATAGAAATTTTCCAATGCCCGGTGTTTTTCAATTGGCAAAGACAAATCCCGTTCCGAATTGACATTTTTCAGTCCAGAATCTGGACCAGAATTGAGACCAGCCATATATATTTGATATTGGTCATCGGGCAATTGGAATCTGCGAAGAGGAAAAAGTATTTAAACTTGCAAAAATTTACATCTAACCGAAAAAAATACTCACTGCATTTGTGATTGTCTTTGATAGGGCATACCAGTAGTGCTGCTGCTACTCGGCGGTGGAAACTCACCTGCCGCATATGAACCGTAGACATTACGTGGACGTTCTGGCCGTTGGTCAGTCATATCTTCACCGGGTTCCATTGCCTTTTGATTGCTGGCATACCTTTAATTGGGGAGGGAGGATTAGTATTTTTAATCAATTTGTTTTATTTCAATAGTTGTTGTTGTTTAGATTTTTGGTTGGAAATTTACATTAAGGTTGAATAATTGTTCAGGCCTGCCATTAGGAAATAGACACAGAGAATTTGCAAATAGATATATTTACGGTAATTTCTCCAGTTCCGGGTTCCTGTTTTTCTGTCCACAGCAACTCCAAAATATCCCAATCTGTGTTTTGTAAGGAATAAACCTTTACTTCCCGGAATATGTGCTGAGCTAAAAAGATTCAATTCACCCAAAAAAATATCCCAAAATATTTCGTTGAAGTCGATAGGAAATTGTCAATTGCAAAAAGAACGGTGATGCCATATCACTGTTAACCAAATATAAACAAAGAGAAACAGTGTTACCCTCAGAGAAACAGCTGTTCGCTCCCCATGACATATTCACATGAAAACAAACACATTTAGTCAAAAGTCGATCTAGTGATCCCTATGCGGTGCTCATTGAATTGCTGAGAGAGCGACATTCATTGTGAAAGAGCATTGGCTTTTTTTCTTATTTTATTAATTAAATAATAAAATAAAACATGATTAAAACATTAATTTTAGATCTAGGTAGATTAAGGTGAGTTACTTTTACAAGCAGAAACACAAAAATACCGCTTAAGCTATGGAAATTTCTAACCTCAAATTTTTGTTTTGTTTTCGTGCTGTGGCAAAAGGCTCTCTCCAGTGGCTGTTACACAAGTACGCGAAAAGGGCCAATTGAGTAGACCCCATTTAAGGAATCCATCATGGTTTTTACGCAAGGAACGGAAGGTGGGTTCAATGGAAATTCAAAAAAAGAATGACTATAAACATTAATTGTTTACCCTCTCCCACCTAAATAGATGCGTGACAATCATGTCACATCGGAAAACAAATCATTTGTCCAAGAAATCGTTCAGGATAAATATGGACCACCGGCTCTTATCAAAGGTGTGGCCACCTATGATCAATCCAAACGTGAGGAATTGGTAAAGACAGAAAAACTTGAAACTGAACCATGGACATCTTCGTCAAGGCGTACCGGTTTAATTGCCCGTAAAATCGGCCAATATCCCTTATGGTTGAAGAATGGTGAAAAGATACGCACAACCCTACTGCAAATTGTGGATAATCATGTTGTTAAATATATACCGCCGGAATTGTATCGACCTGCCCAGGTACCCAGTGTGGCAAAGCTGAATAGTTATGGTTGTTTGTTGGTGGGTGCAGAGAGTTGTGACCCCTCCACCTTAACCAAGGAATATTGTGGTCTCTTCAAGGATTCTGGTCTTTTGCCCAAGAAACATTTGGTACGCTTTTTGGTAACACCAAATGCAGCCATACCCGTCGGCACACCATTGAATGTCAATCATTTCCGGGTGGGTGATTATGTTGATGTTAGAGGGAAAACGTGAGTGAAAATGGGACACAATTTTTGAAGACATTTTTAAATACCTGAATTTTCTTCCAGTGTCGATCATGGCTTCCAAGGTGTTGTCAAACGCCACGGTTTCAAGGGTATGCCGGCCTCTCATGGTGTCACCAAAACTCATCGACGTCCCGGTAACATTGGTGGCGGTGGTGAAAAGGGCCGTGTCTGGCCTGGTACCAAACTGCCCGGTCACATGGGTAACAGATGGCGCATTGCCAAGGGTCTGCGCATTTGGCGCATCAACACAAAGTATAATGTTATGTGGGTTAGTGGTAGTGCCATTCCCGGCTCCACAAATGGTCTCGTCTACATTTATGATACAATATTGCCATTGAGGAAACATACCACCGCACCACCATTCCCCACAATGTTCGATGTGGCGCAGGAGGGTCCAGATGACATTTGGTTTGATGCTGTGCATAATTTCAAAGATGAAACCATTACCTTCCAACCGGAGGAGTAGTAAAATGCAATGCCGCCTACTTATGCTTTAGTTTATTTTATTTACAACTTTTCTTTTTTGTTGAAAAAAAAAACGGAAATAAATTTGTTAACAATTATTAATATTTAAGTAATCCTATTTGGTTATTTTTTCCCCTACAAGTTGCTAGATTTTTGGAACACATAAAAATGATCATCATCGTCATTTTCGGCATTTGGTAACATTTTTAGCTTTCCCTCCTTTTGCAGTTTGGTCAAATGATGACTAACATTATAGGCTGCCGCTGGCCACAACTGTTCCGGTGTATCCTTATAGACAATTTTCACCACATCCATTGCCTGCATTTTCTGGTCCTTGCGTTCAACAAAACAATTGAATATTTGTTGCTCCCGTTGATTGCGATGATTGATGTAGTATTTGATTTTCTCCAAAGGGTCCGCAATGATATTACCATGGCCGGGATAGATGACAGAGGGTTTGAGGTTTAGAATCTTCTCCAAACTTTTCATGTAATCATAAAGATCCTCAAATACTGCTGTACCCTCACCTAAATAGACCAACAACAAATTAGAATAAATTCTTTTTATCGAGTTTCTCCAAATTCTTTACCCAATATACAATCACCACTAAACAGGGTACCCTCCTCAGTGGTCAAGATCACATGATCTGTGGTATGGCCTGGGGTATGATGTATTTTCACCTTACCACCCTCCACCTCAAAGACTTGTTGATCCTGCAACTTTTCCACTTTAATATCTTTAGGTATTTCGGGGCAGATATCTTCGGCATCGGTACGTGGAAATTTGAATACCTGGCAATCTTTATGAAGATTAACTTTAAATATTATGGAGGAAAAAAGTGGGAAATTATATAAAATGAAACCCTCTTGACACCTCATCGCAATAAAACAACACACATGGAACTGCACAATGATAACAAAAAAATTGGGAAACAAAAATACTTACCTTTATCACCACATATTTTCAAAACATCCTTAACACCGCCCACATGATCATGATGCCAATGTGTCAATAAAATGGTACCAATGGACGCCTTTTCTTCTTTCAATACGGTATTTAGGTGTTTGATATATTCCGGTACATCTGGGTCGCCAGTATCAATTAAAATCCGCCTTAAAAAACAAGCGGTCATTGCAGAGTAATTTCTAATAAATCAATTAACTTACTTTTTACCCGTTCCTATGAGATAGGTGTTTGTACCCTGTAATGTCATATGACCGGGATTGCATCCCAAAATTCTTATAATGGAAGAGGATAGACGTGTTACCGGCGGAATTAGAGCCATTCTTGGTGTCTGCCGCAACTCAATGTACTTTGGAATGGGTGTTTTTGTTATCAATAAAAAAATCAGCTGTTTATTAATTTTATTCCAACAGATTTAAAAGGGGTAGTGAAGGTGGAGAGGTGTTCAACATGAAGATTTATTTAATATACCTCACCCCTCTTAACAAATTCAAAAATTTCAAGCCAAATAGAGGGATCAAAAAATGTAGGCATCAAAAGATCGATTTTTGATGTATTACATTTTTTGTTTCAAAGACACATAATTGAATATATATATATATATATATATATATATATTTGTTGGCTTTTCTTGCCCTTCTTTTAACTGTAATTGTAATTAATTCAAACGATTCCTTTCAGCTGCTTTAAATACCGAATTAGGGATCAAGAGATCGTTTTTTGACACTAATGAAAACGAATAGGGGTCAAGAGATCGGTTTTTTGACACTAAAAGAAAAGTAATAGAGATCAATAGATCGTTTAATGGTACCATAACGTTTTCTTTTTGTTTAAAGTGATGGATTAAAATCTCATGTTTTATCTTGTTTTTGATGAATCGCTTTGCCTTTGCAACATATTTTTCTGCAACAGTTGTTTGTTGTAGAAATTCGCCTATGCGGCAGAGTATGCCATGGCGTCTAATAAAATCCATTGGATTTATGAATATGTCATGGAAAATGTCAACAGTTTGCCTCCGTCAGAATATAAGTTGCCAGTAATTTGTATTTGCCATATTTTCTCAATTGTTTTTTTTTTTGTAATTTGAATTGTGAAATTTCAATATTTTTTTATAGAATTCCATTCAAATGTCTTTCATTGTGGATAAAAATAATTACAAATTGTTGGAATTTGCCGCCGAAGTTATGGTCTATTTTGAAAAACATAAAATAATAGAAATCGCCAAGGTATGTCAAACAATATTCTAATAAAATTTTGTAAAAAAATTGGGGTAGAGATTGAAAAAAAAATATTTCAGAGAATTTTGATAGAATGTGCACTAGAACGTCCCCGTAATACCCAGTTATGGATTGCAAAAAATATTAAACGTATTGCTGTAGAAATTTATGATGATTGTTTGAAGGGGGGAAAATGTGGTATGGTGGCCAGCTTAAATATGACACCCCGTTATCTATATCGTGTAGTTATGTTTGGTAGGCATGGTTCGGGTCGGAAAACACAAGCCCAATATTTGATAAAACGTTTTAATTTGATTTTAAGTAAGTTAAATATTTAAATTAAATTTAAAATATTATTTTGATGTTGAAAAATTAGTTGATGCTGAAAAATTAATATATCAACATTTAAGAGGTGATGATACGGCACCTCATGATCCTTTGGCTCGAGAATTGCAGCGTGCATTTTATTATGATAATTGCCAGGCGAAATTGCAAGCTTTGGCCAATATTATTTCCAGACGTTTGTTGGATTGTGATTGTTTGCGACATGGTTGGATTTTAATAAATTTTCCCCATACTTTGCAAGATATTCAAGAACTAATGGAGAGATTTAAAATACCACCCAATAAATTTGTCTATTTAAGGTGTCCCGAAAAGATGTGCATGCTAAGGCTTATAAATATGCCAAATATGAAAGAAACATTGCAAGCAAATTGTGATTATTATGAACAGAAGGTAAGAATTGGCTAAAGACCTGAAAAAAACTGATCATATGGAATGTATTTTGACAGCACGAGATTGTTTCAGTTGTATCAGCTAATCCCGCACATTCCACCAATAGAACAGCTGATACATCTGCCTGATATTTGACATTTCATTGCACCAAGAGATCAGCTGACACGTCCATTTTATAAAATCTAAATTGATTCATTGAAGTTTTTCTTTTAATTTAATTAAACTATCCTCTCCAGATGCGTTTTTTCAATAATCAAGAACCACAAATTGAATCATATCTCATGAAGCGTCAAGAAACTATTATCGTAGATGCCTCACAGCCAACGAATGTGGTAAAAACCGAGATGTTATCACTAATCGAGAAAACACCATATCTCATGGGATTTAAACATGATCTAATAGAAAAATAATCTATATAACGTCACATTAATATTTTTTGAAGCAACGTGCAAATATTAAAAAAATTACTCTTGTTATCTGTTTATTTTAAAAATCTAATCTGTAATCTTTGGTTATAATAAAAAATATCTCCTGAGTTATAAACAAATGCAAACAGATGATTGTCATAATATTTTATTTAACTTATTTTTTACAATTATTTGTACAAAATTTCTAACTAAATATTTGTGCCATGGCACCTCAATTAATTTGACATTATCTGACCCTTTATTTACATATTTTTTTCTAATAAAAAAAAAAACAATTAATTAATTTACGTTATTCACACATTCCTGTTGCTCTATTTTTTTTAAACATGATTTGTCAACAATTTGCGTCGTTCTCGCTCTCTCTCTCTCTCTCTCTCTCTCTCACATACTATTTAAATCTTCTATGACAAAACGGTTTTTTGTGTTTGAGAGGGGGACAAGAATTTAATGTCAACAAAAGAACAACTCATCAGCATTAAAATTATCTATTCAGGGAATTTTTGTTGCTGTTCCCAGTGACGAACGCGCCCTTGCAAAACTCTTTTTTTTTTGTGAGATTCTTTCATTCCCCCCAAACGTCATGTTACGCACAAACATTATTTTGTTGTGGTTATTACTCATTCACTTTTGTGTTGGTGTTGTAGCTGTTGTTTGCATATACATGCATATGTATATACAACAAAACAACCCACATACCGCCCGACCCACCACAACAATGCCTGCTTGCTTTATTTTGCCGTTTTCTCTTACCTTTTCTTTCCTTTCTTTCCGTACTAAATTTGAAAATAAGAAAAGTAAACAATAAATGCCTTAAGTAAAGCAAAGGAAAAACATTTTGTTTTTGCATGACTCGTTTTGTATATTCCAGCGCGCTGATATCTATCACGTCTCCCCAGAAAATATAATTTGTAAAATTTTTGCACACTTTTTTCCCCAAGATAACGGAAGGTGGTCTCCTCCCTTTTCACAACCATTCATTGACCAATTTTTTTCTGCATTTCTACTTTTTCTATATTTTTGCTACTACACTCATCTGTCTCTCTCATCTATTAGCTGTCAACCATGCACAGTGGCATGATTTGCCATGCTAAAAAGGAGTAAATTATGAAGTAACGGTTTATCAGGCCTGATTTACATTAGGTGATTTTGCATGCGGAAATTGTCAGTTTGTGGGCCGTGAGAGAGGTAAATGGTTACAATACAGAGTGGAGACAATTCAAATTGTATTATGTAGGTAAATAAGGACTTGTTTTTTGCTTTTTCAATAAAAAAAAAAAATTAAATGAAATTTTAAATTAAAATCATGAAATGAAATTTTAAATAATAATCAAACAAAAATTCGGTTATTTTTTTAATAAATATCGTTGCGTATGAGATTTTTATTATGAACGAATTTTTCTTGGAAAAACAATTCAGCTCAGGTTTTGCTATAAATACAATTATTTTAAATTAAAAATATGTACAGAGGTTCCCTTAGGGTCGAATTTTGCACAGCAAAATAATTCAGCTAGGTTTTGCTTAAGAAAAACATCTATATTGTGATTAGTAGTGATCACTTGACCGAAGTGTAAGATTTATTTGATAACTGATGAACTCGATTCCAGAAATTATAATATTTATATAATATTATATATAATATTAAATATAATATATTATATTATAATATTTATATATTATTTAAAAATTATTTTTTATGGCCTTTTTAAAAAATCCATGCCATAAAAAAATAATTTTTACAAAATCCACGCCTTGTTGATTTTGTAAAAATTATTTTTTTATGGCGTGGATTTTTTAAAAATTATTTTTTTCAGATTCCCATAGGGCGTGGATTTTTTAAAAATTATTTTTTAGATTCTCATATGGCGTGGATTTTTTAAAAATTATTTTTTTATGGCATGGATTTTTTTTAAATTATTTTTTTATGGCATGGATTTTTTAAAAAATATTTTTTAAGGCCTAAACTGGAAAATGTTCAACAAAATTTTACAACATTACAAACTAAAATAGCACTATACAGTGAGTGTAATAAGTATTTTGCCTCAATAAAAATTTGAAAAAAAATCCAATATATACGCCTAAAGCCAGCAAACTAAAGATGTAAAATGAATTATGTATAATGGAGTATGTTTGTGGACATATTTAGATCGTATTTCTGCAAGAATCACTGCGAAAGACCTATTGGTCTCGAAGATATCGGCCGAAATATATAACAATCCAAAAATGTTTATCACAAAAAAGTATTTTGCTTTTTATTATTATTTTAGAAAAAATTGTTACATAGAACACGTTTGGTCTTTTTGTGGTTACCATTGCGGGTAACGACATACTATAAGCGATTTGGCAACGATTCCAATAAACGACGGCATTTTTCGCGAGTATTTTCTCACATTTACGTTCAATACATTCTGCAGCAACATTTCATTCAATATTTGGTAATTTCTCGTCCTAATCTCAAAATCAGAGCATTAAATATAGTCGTCGGGGCTTCAAAACACCCCAAATATGTTAAGAATAATAAAAAGGAGGTTTTACAAAATATATCGCGAGGACAGGACCTTAAAAACTATTAAAACCAAAATCCGACAAACAAATTATTTAAAAAAATGTCGCGAAACCCCATTTTTCTAACTTCGAAAACTTTATGGTTCATTTTTATTGATCTAGGAACCAAAATATACGATGAAAATAGCGATAAGGAGGTCAGATTCAAAGATATCGACGGTTTTCTGGCAATAGAAATACATCTTATTTCGAAAATAAATAGATCGACCAGTTTATTCCCTACTGCATTTTATTCGCAACTGATGGTGTTAATCGGAGATAAAATATAGAATGCGTATTCGCCACCAGCAACCACAGTTTTTCAAAAGACAATAGGATTTCACGAATAATGATGTTTTCTCCCAACTTCATGTATTGTTGTTTATTACTATTGTTTTAGAACTGTCCATATCTTTGAATCTGACCCCCTTATTGGTATTTCCATTGCATATATTGGTTCCTAGATCAATATTACTGGACCATACAAATTTCGAAGTCAGAAAAATTGGGTTTCGCGAATTTTTTTAAATAATTTGTTTGTCGGATTTTGGTTTTTATAGTTTTTAAGGTTCTGTCCTCGCGTTATATTTGGCAAAACCTCTTCTTTATTATTCTAAACATATTTGGGATGTTTTGAAGCCGCAATGACTATGTTTAATACTCTCATCTTAAGATTAGGACGAGAAAATACCAAATATTAAATGAAATACTGATGGAGAATGTATTGAATGTAAATGTGAGAAAATACCCACGAAAAAATGCCGTGATGTAATGAAATCGTGGTCAAATCGCTTATAGTATGTGGTTAACCGCAATTGTAACTATAAAAAGACCAAACGTGTCCAATGTAAATTTTTTTTTTAAAATAATAATAAAAAGCAAAATACTTTTTTGTGATAAACATTTTTGGATTATTATATATTTCGGCCGATATCTTCGAGACCAATAGGTCTTTCGCTGTGATTCTTGCAGAAATACGATCTAAATATGTCCACAAATGTACTCCATCATACATAAGTCATTTTACATCTTTAGTTTGCTGGCTTCAGACGTATATATTGGAATTTTTTCAAATTTTTATTGAGGCAAAATACTTTTTACACTCACTGTATATGCATATAAACAACATATTTTCAATAAACAATTGATGCTTTACATCGCCTTACTTTTTTTAATATTACAAACTCGTCGTTATTATTATTTTATCTATAATTCTTTTCCGTTTCATTTTACCATGACTAACACCTATTTTTATGGCCCCCTAGCGATTGTAATCTTATTTAATGTAAACATGTCATAAAACAAGTAGGCATTAACAGCAACAACAACAAAACAGCAACACCACCAACAACAACAACATGAATGCGACCATTGTTGTTTATTTATAAACTCAGTGCAATGGCATCTCGGTACTGTTGTACTCATTTACTTCATTTACTCATTCTCGTGACACTGTGTCATTTCATTTAGTCATTCATGTTATTCCTTTTTCTCGTTGTTGCTGTGACTGAGAGAGAGAACGTTACTCTATAGACATTTTAATTGAGAAACAGCTGATAGAAGAACAACCACACATAATAAAACGTCAAAAAATTGATGTACAGCAATAGAAACAAGAAACAACACCTCTCGCAGGATTTACTACCGCCCGCAGTAAACGAATCAAGAACTGAAAAAAACACACACACAAGAATAAAAAAGAAAAGAGCAGAACAAGACACGAATAAACATTGATTTTTGCAGAAATTAATTGAAAGAACATTACGGGAAATAATTGTTTGTAGTTAGCAGCCGCCGTTGTTTTTTTGTTCGCCTTGCTTTTTGGAGAAACCAAAGAAAAGAGTGTGCTGTGGTGTGGTGTAAAAGAAAAAAAATCGGTTTACTTTGAAAAATCTATACTCGTTGGTGTGTAGGACCCGACGAAAAACATGGATAAGAAAGGTTCAGGTTCGTCCGAACCACGTATACTGAAAAAGAAACACTTTCGTGTCAAACACCAAAAGGTAAAGCTATTCCGTGCTAATGAGCCCATACTCAGTGTCCTGATGTGGGGTATAGATCACACGATTAACGAGCTGAGCCATGTGAATATACCTGTGATGCTGTTGCCGGATGATTTCCGGGCCTACTCTAAGATTAAGGTCGATAATCACTTGTTCAACAAGGAGAACATGCCCTCGCATTTTAAGGTTAAGGAATACTGTCCATTGGTGTTTCGCAATTTGCGCGAACGTTTCGGCGTCGACGATGTGGACTATCGCGAATCGCTGACCCGTTCCCAGCCCGTACGCATCGATTCATCGGGCAAATCTGGAGCCCAGTTCTACGAGAGCTACAACAAGTTCTTCATCATTAAGAGTTTGACTTCGGAGGAAATCGAACGCATGCATGCATTTCTAAAGCAGTACCACCCCTATGTGGTGGAACGTCACGGCAACACCTTGTTGCCCCAATACCTGGGTATGTACCGCATCACCGTGGAGAGCGTACAGTATTATTTTGGTGTGATGCGCAACGTCTTCAGCTCCAGCCTGACCATACACAAGAAGTTCGATCTGAAGGGCAGCACCGTAGACCGCGAGGCATCCGAAAAGGAATTGGAAAAGCCATTGCCAACCTATAAAGATAATGATTTCATCAAGCAAAAGGTACGCATCGAAATTGGCGAGGAGGCCAAGAAGAAACTTATGGATGTGCTGACCAACGATGTGGAACTGCTGACAAAACTACACATAATGGACTACTCACTGCTGGTGGGCCTACACGACTGTGTTCGGGCCGAGGAGGAGGAGTTGCAGGGTGGTAACCCCCAAAGTGCTGCCGGACGCAGCGAGAACAGTGACAGTGAGGAGGGTGACAGCGGTGAACGATGGACCTACAATACGCCCCCAGATTCGCCACGATGCGCCCAGTACAAGGAGGTGGTGTACGAGGTGGACAAGTATGCAATTCCCAGTATTGAAGAGAGACGTGAGATTTATTTCATTGCCATTATCGATGTGTTGACTCAGTATGGCGTCAAGAAGCAGGCCGCGAAGGCTGCCAAGACGGTCAAGTATGGCAGTAACGTGGATGGTATATCGACATGCGATCCCGAACAGTATGCCAAAAGATTTCTCGATTTCATGGATAAGGCCATAGAATAAGAATTATTAAAAAAAAACGTAAATGTAACGTATAAAATTACTACAACTACTACTCTTATTTACTGTATTTATAACTTAAAACAAAAAACGACGACGACAAGAAACAAAAAAAAAACCAACTCACAACAAAATTATTATTATTATAAAAATAACAAAACAAAGAAGAAAGTGAAGAAAAACATTTAAGCGCGATGATGATGAGTAAACATATTAAATAAATAATAAAAATTAAACAATAAACTTCTTAAATTTTTATTGTAATGGGTATAAAAAATCCACGCCTGTTTGGGCTGATGGTCCCCTAAAAAAATTTTTCTTTAAAAATCCACGCAAGTTTGGGCTGATGGTCACCTAAAAAAAAAATTCTTTAAAAATCCACGCAAGTTTGGGCTGATGGTCACCTAAAAAAAAAATTCTTTAAAAATCCAAGCTTAGGGATCCGATACTTCTTGAAAAAATTTTCTTTAAAAATCCACGCATGTTTTAGGTACTTCAAAAAATATTCTTTAAAAATCCACGCCTGTTTGGGCTGATGGTCCTCTAGAAAAAATATTTAAAAATCCAAGCCTATTTTTGAGATGGTCCTCTAGAAAATAAAAAAACCACGCCTGTTTGGGCTTTAAAAAACCACGCCTGTTTGGGCTGATGGACCTCTAGAAAATATTCTTTAAAAATCCACGCCTGTTTGGGCTGATGGCCCTCTAGAAAATAATCTTTAAAAATCCACGCCTGTTTGTGCTGATGGTCCTCTAGAAAATATTCTTTAAAAAACCACGCCTGTTTGGGCTGATGGACCTCTAGAAAATATTCTTTAAAAATCCACGCCTGTTTGGGCT